>NW_013672236.1:53921-54582 GCF_000517525.1 Limulus polyphemus
ATTCGAACCCGCGACCCTCGAATTGCGACTCGAGTGCCTTAACCACCTGGCCATGCCGGGCCCACAACGGAAATTATCAAATTAAAACATCACTATGTAAAAATACGCGTAAATAAATACACCGCCGGGCCTTAATTTATTTATCGCTCTAACTGTTAATTCATGATTCTCGTCCAGTTGGTCCAAAAATATTTAATGCACTATGGAGTTATTACTGAAAGATTAATCAATATTATATTCTATACAGTGTAAGTTCTCTACATTAATTATATTTACCAATAATATCTGTAAAATAAAAATAATAAATGAAATCGTTGGAACATAATTAAGAGTTCCTAGAGTTTGGAACTAAGGAATCTCATGGGGCATTTAGTAAACTTAGAAAATATATTAATATAATCGGAACTATAATTACAAAGAATATTACGGACAAATCACAGCCTAGAAGATGAGAGAAATACTAATCAAAATATTAAGATTTTTAAAACAAAACGCTATATGGTATTTAGTAAGTTTGTACTACGTTTCATTAAATATTTACCATGTCAATAATAAAATCAAGGGATATTAATACTCCGCCTGTACGGAAAGGGATAAGAGAACAGTAAGAAACAACTTGTGGTGTACCGGATTGAGGAAAACAAGCAATCCTATAGGATTG
>NW_013672237.1:0-1382 GCF_000517525.1 Limulus polyphemus
TACAGTAGTATATATATATATATATAGACACATTTAACTTTTTGCGCTGATTGTACAGAACTGTACAATGTATTTAAAAAATTCTTTAATGGTAAACTGTCTTGTGGAAAATTACAAATGAGAATCAGGATGACTTGAGGAAGAACTACAGTTATACTTCTTATCCAGCCAGAACAATTCTTGTCCATACAACAACGATAGAAGTGTACGTACAAGTAATGTCAGATCACTGGATCTTGTGTTTGACACAGTCAGTGTGACCGTATCATTCAGTTTCTCCACTGTAGACGATTTGATGTGTAATGCTATCTGTTCTTCATTGTGATAGTCACATTATATATTCATTTAAAAAAATATTTGTAAAGGAAAGACCTTTTAAATATAAAGTATAATTAAACTTCCATTTTTTGTTAGGCCTGGTGGTTATGGCACTTGACTCTCAATCTGAGGGTTGTGGGTTTGAATCCCATCACTGAACCTACTCATCTTTTCAGCCATAACGGCATTATAATTGACAGTCAATCCCACTATTTGTTGGTAAAGAGTAGCCCAAGAATTGGTAGTGGGTGGTGTTGACTAGCTGTCTTCCCTCTAGTCTATCACTTTAAAAATTAAGGGCAGTAAGTTCTCGGGTAGCTTTATTCAAAATTCCACAAACACCCAAGCCATTTTTTGTTATGTTAACAATTCAAATAATAAAGAAATGTTGATGTATTTCGATAATATAAGCAGGAATAAGGAAGGGAAACCTTACTTAAATACATTATAAAAATGTTGATAATGAGTCCTGAGAAGAAAGTTTGTGAGCATAGATGACATATCTTTGTATGTATAGTTTCTTGAGATTAATGTATATGAACATGGTTTCCAGTTTATTGTGAATCATTTGAAAGTAAAAATAGTGTATATGGTTCTGAATAAAGCTGCAAGTTCGACAAAGTTTCTCTAGAAACTTCATTAAGTGAAACCCAGAATCCATCTTTAGTTAAATGTATCATGTGATTATTTTTAATATGGCTTTAACATTTTGAAAATAACCTTTAAAATCCTAATCCACTTTTGTTAAATCAAAAATTAATTTTTATTTGTACTTTTTGTTGTTTCAGGTGATATCAGACTTTGATCATACTATAACCCGCATTCATTATCAACAAAAGCCATGTAGCAGTACTTACAGTAAGTATTGTTTGCAATGTTAATCACCAGATAACTTGGCCTTTATACGGTTAAGTTACAAATTATTTAGTGATAGACTTCCCCCCCCCCACCCAAATAAACAACAACATTGTACCTGAAATCACAAAGTTTATGTTTTCTTTGTTTAAGTCACAAAGTTATGTTTTCTTTGTTTCAATCACAAAGTTATGTTTTCTTTGTTTCAA
>NW_013672237.1:1903-4235 GCF_000517525.1 Limulus polyphemus
AAAAAATATTTTTTACAGATTTCTTTTTCTATTTACAATTAAAAAGAATACAGTCATTACACAATAAACAGTTGGTTAAAACAGGAACATGCCATAGGAATGACTACATATGTTTCGATGTTCTATGACACCATCTTCTGGAGTAACGTTAACGGCAAGGTTGGGACTTGTATACTCACATAATAATTTACATACCGGTAGCGCCATCTACACTTATACTACCCAGAGTCACAACACATCGGTCCAGTACTTTATTATCTATAGACCTGGACCAGTTTCCATGTTTAATACAATATCTTTGTTTTTTCAATTTCAGTAGTTTCTCTGATATTAAATTATATTTAAAATTATACCTGATTTATCAACTTAGTGTTATTCCAGTCTATAACATGAGATGTTTCCGCTACATGTTCTGCTAATACTGATTCATTTACATTTCTACATGTTTGGCCAATATAAACTCGAACCACAGATTGAAAGAATTTTATAAATCCCACATTTATCAATTTCTTCCTTTCCATCTTTCGTACTCGTGAGATTATTTAATTTACCATGCAGAAAGAATGTTACGAAACATGTGTAGTCTTTTCTTAGGATAAGTCCCTGTTTCTAATAACTATTTATTGTGTAATGAGTTTCAAATTGTATTCATTTTTAATCATATAAAAGATGTTTTATACAAGTGTAGTTTTTAAATCATTTAACTTTCAAACACTTATTACATAACCCATGTTTTTTTGTTTAAGTTACAAAGTTTGTGTTTTCTTATGCAGAAATAATAGATGATATGGACTAACTGATTGCATTCATTAAATTTTTTGTTTGGTAAATTCATGGACAATATAAGTTTAAATGATAGTTTAGATGTTTTAGAAAATTTATCGGTGAGACTCGATGTATTACTTCATTAAAAACTTAATTCTGCTTCACACCCTGTAAATGGCTTCTCGGCAGTGGTTGTGCTGCCCTTTATTGTACAGAAATCGTTAATTCAGATTACTTGATATGAATTTGAAGTACATATAAATGTAAATTAAGAATTACAATATTTGAGATGTTGTTTGTTTTTTTTTAATATTTTATCAAGTTATCTTTCAATGCTAATTTGAGCTGCTATATCACCAAAACTTGTGACCATTTCTTAACATCAGGAAAGTTTAATATTTATAAAAACTGTTGGGATGTTAGACCTATACTAATAATAAGCCACTACTAGACTAGTTAGCCTCAGTATGATATTTCAGCATCTTAATTTTTTTTATTCAGATGAAGTGTCGTGGGCCCGTGAAGTAACTGCTTCCTAAAATGAAAGTATAAGAGAACATAGATTAATGTGATTTATATTCAAAGATAAAGTTAATGGGTTAAAAAAAAATCAATGAAGTATAATAGCTTTTTTTTTGTGTAATATTCTTGTAACTTTTGCAAACGAGTACGTTAAGGATTCTATTTTGATCTGTGAAAGACTTCAAACAACGTTTTATTATTTTACATAGGGGGGGGACTATATATGTTGGTCAGTTCCGATGTTTGATTTACTCTTACAGGTATCCTTGATTCCAGTCCTTACATCCCCGAGGATTGTCGAATAAAGGTGAATTAATTTTCTTATTTATAATATATATAAATAAAATCACTTTTAATCTGTAGGAAAAGTGAGTATTTTTTTGATCAACTTGTATAGTTGCAAATCAAACATCTGTTGCAGAATTTATTCTGTTAGGTTTTATTATCATATTATTGAAAGCAACACGTTAAACATCAAATCATGTTAAACATTTTAATCCAGGCAGGATGAAGAGCATGTAAAATGATGTTTTTTCTCAGTTCTTGTTTTCGTATCTGTTTCAGTAGCAGCATACTTTTATTAAATATTCACTTTGTTACAGCTTGTACTAATATAGAAAATTGTGAGTGTAACCCTAATGAAGTGACCCCAAGGGAGCATCTCTAGATTGTGTAATAATAAACAATATTTCCTTAAACCTTACATTAATTGATATACTTCCATTTCCATTATTCGGCCAATACTAACGTGCAGTGGGTCTTTTGAAAATTTAACTTTGTAGTTCAGAAGCTTTCTGTCTTCCTGCATGATGCAAGTTATTTTATTTTCATTACTATTTCACTTGGTTTAGCATTAGAACTTTGTCCACTGCAGACTACCAAACTTTGTGACTTAAACAAAGAAAACACAAACTTTGTGGACTTAAACAAAGAAAACACAAACTTTGTGACTTAAACAAAGAAAACACAAACTTTGTGACTTAAACAAAGAAAACACAAACTTTGTGACTTAAACAAAGAAAACACAAACTTTGTGACTTAAACA
>NW_013672237.1:5052-8774 GCF_000517525.1 Limulus polyphemus
GCGGTAACGAAAATTGTAGAGTTTTGTTTGATAGCCACATCATGTAAATTGGCGGTAACGAAAATTGTAGAGTTTTGTTTGATAGCCACATCATGTAAGTTGGCAGTAATGAAAATTGTAGAGTTTTGTTTGATAGTCACATCATGTAAGTTGGCGGTAACGAAAATTGTAGAGTTTTGTTTGATAGCCACATCATGTAAGTTAGCAGTAACGAAAATTGTAGAGTTTTGTTTGATAGCCACATCATGTAAGTTGGCAGTAACGAAAATTGTAGAGTTTTTAAATAATGTATTGAACTTTCTTATTTAATGTTAAGCATTACTAAAACTTGAAATCTGAGTATATAAGATTTATCGAGTAAGTGTGGGAACTACAGAAGTACTGACATGTCTCAAGTACTTGTTTTGTTAGTGAACGTTTATATGTAACATATGTAGGCTTCACTCTTGTAAGAAGGCACTTTTATTTTCTTCTTTCTGCTTAGTTTCTTTATTAAAACTTGGTTAGTATTGACTTTGAATTTTAGGTAAAATGAGAAAAGTGTTTGCAGTAAAAAATTTATAAGATTTATTGTTCTCATAAAAATGGTGCTCTGTGATTTTGATTTGGTGCTTATTTACTGACACTAAAACTAAGTGTATGATAATTTCTTTCATGTAAAGTGTTCTAATTATCTGAAGTGCTTCAGAGAACAACACATTATTCTTTGCTGCTTGTTTCTAGGCTAGAGCACTCCACAGTAACTATTATCCAATAGAAATAGACCCAACCATCAGTATTAAAGACAAGATTCCTTGGATGGAAGAATGGTAAGTGATGGAATACAGTTGCTCCTTCTTAGTCTTTGTGTTTGTTTGACCTAAAAAATTATCTTTTTTTATTGTTGTTCTAACATTTGTGATATCGTTTTAAATATTTGGTTATTTTTTTTTTCTGAGAGTTAGACTCATTAGTTGTCTCGTTTCTCTGGAATGTCAACTACCCAGTTGATATTTTCAACTGACTTGAATTATTTATTAGACACTAACTGCTTTGATACACACACACTTATGCTTGCATTTTTTTCTCTTGTTCTTATGACATATTTTCATTTTGCACACTGTTCACTTTATCCAGGACTTTTTTATTTGCAAATGTTCACTGTGTTACTTAAAACTGATGCATGATCTTTCTCCCAACATGTTTTTGGTTTTTCTTTCAAGCCCGAACGTTGCACTTCACTTCCAAGACTGTGTCTTGTTTTCCTTGATCATTTTATGTTTCTTATTCCTATGTTCTCAGTCAGAGATCAATTCTTTAGTTTTCTGATTTGGGGTTAACCCGTGAGTTCTTCGTGTAGTAGGTCTGGTACATCATATAGATGTGTTTGAGAGCTCTTGAAAGTGGCTTCTTTAGCTGATTCTGATATAATATTTATCAAGTTGTCTGGTAGCTTTATCACAGAATGGGTAAGTTCAATGTCTCATCTTCCGTTTAACTCCAAGTTCCTGGCAGTCCTCTTGAGTATGATTCTTTACATGTTTAGCTACAATTTACCACCCACGCACGTTATTGTGTTTCAAGCTCAGATTTCTGTAGAATTAAAATAGAAGTTAAAAAGAGTATCATACTGTGTGATTAATGTAACTAAATTTGGATGGACAATATATTCGACATTATACATCATAACGATATTTGCTAACCTTTTAAACGTGGGCCAGCTCATGTCACAACATTTTGTAGTTTCACAGAATTACATTTAAACACTAATTAAACAACTTTGTTATCCATTTATGTCAAGAGATTAGCATCAGAATGTAGTTTATAATTCAAAATTTCATAGGCATTTTCATTTGTTAATTTCAAAAGTAAATATTAAAAAATACTCAATCTCCAGCTCTTTGTGCCACATTCACGTCTGTGTTCTGAATTCTCCTCTGTCAGCTTGTACAACTTTAATGGTCATTCATCCACACTATTTTAGTCAATTATGTATTACTTATGTTTTAATGTGCATATTAGAAATGTGAATGATTTGTTTGGGGGGAAGAAGTTAGAGAAATGTTAACAAAGCTTAACTCACGAGACAACGTGTGCAGAACTTCACACTCAGCAAGCGAGTGTAAATCTACTGGTCTTCCCACTGTGATATGTTGCTTTTCAGGCTTAAATATACAATACATGATACAAGATTGGTAATAAAAATATATAATTAATTATAAACAGCTGAAATTATGAATAACATGAACACAACATGTAATTATGTATTGAGAGAAGTTAAAAGTTGTGTTGATTTCATTTGATGATTTCTCAAAATTTCATTGTACTTTGATGTTTCAGTTACATTTAATGTTAGGGTAGAGAAAATAACAAATAAAATTTAAATGGTTACCTTAAAAAACGTTTGATAATCATTTAACAGATTTTAGAGGTCATACAAAAATAAAATACAAAACTGTAAGTTAAAAGAAAGTATTTTTATTTTGAGCATAAAAATCACCTCACATTCAAACTGACTTTTTAAAAGTTTTGGAAATTCACAGACAAATTTTACTATAAATACTTTATTAAAAATTCTAATTTTTTGTGCATCAGACTTGTAATGTTTTCTACAAGCTTTCATGAAGACACACTTAGTATATTCAGAGTTCTAATATGTAAAGTATCGTGATTTTCAGGGTTGGTTAAGATGACCAATCTTGGACCCTACCTGATGTTAAAGGGTTAAATGAATTAACGTATGGTGATTTTGCTACATTTCGTACCAAAGTTTTGCTCTGACAACAATTATCATACTTATGAAACCACATATGTTGTGACATAGGTTTTATATTCAATTGAAATTAAATACATAGTTTTACAAAGATGATCAACATCATGAAATATTTTTTTTATAATTTTGAAGAAAACAAGTTGTTAAGTTTATTTGAGATTAATTTTACACCTTCCGCTGTCAAAGAAATACACGTATAAAATATCAGGTATAACTCTGTGATGATTTGAAGCTCTTTGGAGTCTGAAAGTGTGATTTTAGCCGTATAATAGCCTAAAGAAAATAATTTTTATATTGGACAAAATAATTTTTCATTATTTAACACATTCAGTCCTGATATATTGTTAAATAGAACAAAATGAATTAATGAACAAGTTTTTTTTTTTGGCTTAATTTGAAGAAGAGACCCTCTTGAAAAACACATTAGTTTTTGGATATTTATATCCACTTTATGGTGATTCTATAATGACTGTATAATTCAAATTACAGCATGCTCATTCTATTTTTATTATTTAGTGAAAAAAATGTTTAATTCTCCAGTGTTTTGTGTTTGAAAAGTGGAAAGGGGTGTTGTAAATAACTTCCATCAAACAGTCTATGGGGGCTGTTAGCATTGTTGTTTTTTCCAGTCATAGTTTCTAAGAGGTGCAAATACTGTAGAGGAAAGGTTACAAAGTGATAAAACATTCATGTTTTACATGGTAATAAGTGTTACAAAGTGACACATGGTTGCTCCTGTGTCACCATGTAAAACATGAAGTTTTATAAGTGTTACAAAGTGACACATGGTTGCTCCTGTGTCACCATGTAAAACATGAATGTTTTATAAGTGTTACAAAGTGACACATGGTTGCTCCTATGTTACCATGTAAAACATGAATGTTTTATAAGTGTTACAAAGTGACACATGGTTGCTCCTGTGTCACCATGTAAAACATGAATGTTTTATAAGTGTTACAAAGTGACACAT
>NW_013672237.1:9591-11879 GCF_000517525.1 Limulus polyphemus
CTGTCCATAGTAACAAGGAATGATGTATTGTAATAGCATGAGATTTACTGTCCATAGTAACAAAGAATAGTGTATTGTAATAGCGTGAGATTCACTGTCCAGAGTAACAAAGAATGGTGTATTGTAATAGCGTGAGATTCACTGTCCAGAGTAACAAGGAAGAAGGTATTGTAATAGCATGAGATTTACTGTCCATAGTAACAAAGAATGGTGTATTGTAATAGCGTGAGATTCACTGTCCAGAGTAACAAGGAAGAAGGTATTGTAATAGCATGAGATTTACTGTCCATAGTAACAAAGAATGGTGTATTGTAATAGCGTGAGATTTACTGTCCAGAGTAACAAGGAAGAAGGTATTGTAATAGCATGAGATTTACCGTCCAGAGTAACAAGAGATGATGTAAGAGCATTGCTCCCATTCAGAAACACCAGGAAAGGATTATGTACAGTGTTCAGATCTACTGCATTTAATTTCAATGTATTGTTTCATCCTATCAGAATTGATTCATAATGTTGCTTATAGCAACCAGCTGTGGTATTCCGTATCATATCGATTCTCTTTATTAGTAGCAATAGTAATTTTCATTCAAAATCCAGAACAGTTTTCCTATACCTGGTACATGTATTGTCAAATCACTACTTAAATGGATGTATTTTTTCATTGCTGTTAATTCAACACATCGGTAATCCTTGTTTGATTTATACTTCAGGTATAAACAAGCTCACCATGTTCTCCAGTCTAGTGGAGTGAAACGGTCAGATCTCACCAAGATGGTAGAAAGTTCTGATGTCATGTTGAGGTAAGGACAACATCCTAGTATTTAAAAAACCTCTCAAGTTAGTATTCTTTTGTTTTTCATCTCTGTGAGTGTGTGAGGATACTGATTGTACCCACAAAACACGCACTTCTTCCCACATGTGTCAAATACTTTATGGTACTTTTTGCTTCATATTGTGACTTTTCTCTTTTTTTTGTGTATTTAATGTTTCATTTATTTTACAGACTGACTTGTTTTATTGTAATTACAATATCAACATTTGTACATAACACACTTTTGATTGTAACTTTGAATGTTGCACAAGAGTGGTTTGATTTGTTCAAGTGTTCACTTGCGTTATACTTTGCTGTGTGTGTGTGTGTTTATAACTTTACCCTTACAGAGGTAAAAAACTTCACAGCAGTCACGTATCATAATACAGAGATGATAATCTTTAATATATTAGTTAGAGAAGCATTTTGTTTTATATGTTTGAGATACGTACCGATTTATATTGTATAGACTATGTATGCACTTTTTACTGCAGGGAAGAAATTGTGCTAACAGTTGCCATTAGCGTGTTCTTTTATACTGATTAAACAAGCATTTCTCAGCCTTTTTGATACGATAGATCAGATTACTGTCTGCTTAAATTGTTGCAAATCACAATGAAAAAACCATTATAACTTACAAATGTCTAATCTGCCATTTTTTGTGAAATCTCACAGACTGACAAGATACTTGCGACAGATCAGTGGTTAAGAAACACCAGACTAGGCCCATTGCACTCTTCCTGTATGTTTTGTTTTCTACAAAGTGAATTACAAGTTCTGCACCACCATGATTTTTATGTTTTGCTCTAACATCTGTTCAAAATGTGCACAGTGTATTTGTTTCATTTAGGTTGTGGCTCACGTCTTGTAGTATTTGTATTATTACTGTTCTAATAAATCTTCCAGGTTATTAGGATGTCTGAGGAACTCCAAGTGTTTCATGAATCACCAAAAGTTAAAGTTTAACAGCTCACAATCAGGAAAGCATGCTTTTCACACTAAAAAAACTCGCTTTCACATATTCTTGGATGTGGGTCGGGCCTGTGATAGAGCTCTGGATTTTGGAGCTGGAGAACTGAGTTCGAACCTGTGCAATACCACAAATTATCCACTTACTTTAAGCTGTGTATGCATTATAACAGTGACAGTTAGTCCCTTAACATGGGTGATAGAGTGTTGCCGACTGGCTACCTTTCCTCTAGGCAGTAGTTTATAATTATAACAGTGACAGTTAGTCCCTTAACATGGGTGATAGAGTGTTGCCGACTGGCTACCTTTCCTCTAGGCAGTAGTTTATAATTATAACATTATAACAGTGACAGTTAGTCCCTTAACATGGGTGATAGAGTGTTGCCGACTGGCTACCTTTCCTCTAGGCAGTAGTTTTTAATTAATGCATTATAACAGTGACAGTTAGTCCCTTAACATGGGTGATAGAGTGTTGCCGACTGGCTACCTTTCCTCTAGGCAGTAGTTT
>NW_013672237.1:12582-17035 GCF_000517525.1 Limulus polyphemus
CATCAGTAAATTGTCAGAAAATATTTGAAAATGAGTTATGAAGTACTTACAAATATTCTTGGCACAATGTGCAATGATCTTTACAATCATTCAGCAGCTTTGGCCTCAAATCACTATGGAATATACATACTTATTAACAGAGTTAGAAGTTTATAAAAAAATTAATAAACTAGTAGAAACACCCATGTTGCTTTAGCTATAAATATATTTATCAGAAAAACCTTTTATAACAAGGATATTTATCCACAAAGCCTTTTAATACAAGGATATTTACCCCAAAAGCCTTTTCCTACAAAGAATATTTATCTAAAAGGCCTTTTACTACAAGGATATTTACCCCCATAGCCTGTCACTGCAAGGATATTTCTCCCCAAGGTCTTTTATTACAAGGATAAATTAAGGGTATCAGTAGATAACTTAGTAGCTTTGTCATAGACACAAAAATACACTTGATAGTCCAACCAGTTGTTCTATGAAAAGAAAAAGTTACAGTAAAATCATACTAAAGATAGCACTTAGAAATGTTATGGCTAGGGTGTGCGACTTTTGCATACATGTTGTTCTTGTCAAGCGTTAATGACAAAAAATGTTACATTGGTTTGTGTTTCTTTACAAGAAATTCAAGCCATTTCTGAACATATGGTATTTTAACTGAGAGATATTTGATTTTTACAGGCAAAGCTGTGAGACTTTATTTGCAACCCTAAACAAAAATCAAGTCCCGTTACTGATCTTTTCAGCAGGTCTCGGGGACCTTGTAAAAGAAGTCTTAACACATTTTGGTACTTTCTACCCAAACATGGAGCTTGTTGCTAACTTCATGGAATTTGATGGAGAGGTATATATTTATAAGAAGAATTATAATACTTACTATATCTTTTGTTGTTGTTTAATGAAAAAATTCTTCTTCTTAATAGTGTTTTATAAAATATATAACTTAACTAAATTGAATAAGATTTTGTTACTTAGTTTAATAGTCCATCATTGTCAAAAAAAACCTCAAGGTTACCTGACAGTGTAAGTTTTTTTAACATGATTGCCCGAGAATGTGTGAGAAACACCACGAGCTGTGATGTTGGATTTGACTGTATGTATTAAAGAAACTTTGTGTTACCACTAATAACCTACTAACTCCCTTCAAAAGAGGATTAGGTTCTATAAGCTAAACATTGGCCCATTTTATTGTGGGTTTCAGTTTTGGTTCATAGCACAAAATGTTGAGTGTACAATAAGTTTACATGAGTATTTGGTAAAACAAAAAAAAAACATGGCTTTCATTTCTTTAAGAATTTCATACTGCATGAGGTTCTTATTTTGTGTCAGAATTTTATTAATACTATTTTATAATATTTAAATGCCATCAGCTTTTATAGAATAATCAAGATAGTTACTTCAATATTATTATAACAATAATATAACAGAATGATACAAAATTCATATGGATATTTATAACTGTATGGAACTTCAGTGTTTTGTCTTTAGCTTCAGAGTAAGTGCTGTCATTTTACTGCAGTTCTTATCTTTTATTCAATGGGCTCTTTGTTATATTGGTCTAACACACTTTTAGAGCTGAAAATGAGTTAATATTAAGCAAAGAGACATTTCTCGCAGACAGAACTTATCCATGAAATACCAATTTTACGGAACTATTTACTACCACCTAACTGTTTTTTCTGATGAACAACGAAAGTTATTTGGTAGACTAGTTTTACTTTAGAACTGAATCTTTGTCTTGATTCAAGACCGTTTTGTCTATCACTTTAAAATGATCCTATATATATATATATATTGCTGCATTTATAATTCAATTGTTTTCTGTATTATTGTCTAAACCTTTGTGTAGGGAAATGTTACTGGATTTAAAGGAGACATAATTCACATGTACAACAAAAGTCAATCGTCCATTCATAATAGCGACTATTTCGATCAACTGAAACATCGCAACAATGTTATTCTGTTGGGAGATTCACTTGGAGATCCCCAGATGGCTGATGGAGTTCCCCAGAGTGCAAATATACTTCGTATTGGGTTTCTCAACCACAAGGTAAGGGTTTCGTTAAACCTGCTTTATTTATTTTTAATTTGAAGAAAATGCCTCCCAGTGTTTCAGCTGTAAGTCTGCAGACTTACGATGCCCAAAATTGGGTTTCAATACCTGTGATGGGCAGAGCACGAGTAGCCCATTGCATAGCTTTGTTCTTTACGAGAACCAAACCTAACTTTAAAGAAATAGGTTTTTACATTTCATATTTCAACTTTTTGGTCACTTCTACGTTTACCGTTATTGATTATACTTGTATTTCTTGTTTTATTATATCTGTCTTATAACCAGTATATCAGTGTTTTCTTCAACAGTGTGTTGCTTTTTCATTAAACGTGGTAATAAGCTACATGATAATGGAACCTATTAGCTTATAATGCTTTATGAGAAAGGTGGCTTACATTAACCACGTAAATAATTTTCTCAATAATATTCTGATAATGAAAATGTTGTTGTTGTTTCCTAGATTGAAGAGAGTCTTCCAAAATACCTAGATTGTTATGACATTGTCCTGATTGATGATCAGACCATGAATCTTGTAAATGGATTATTGACCAGAGTCTTGTAAGAAGCAGGATTTGTGTCCTACAAAATACCTGTGATTCTTGGTAGTCCTGATAGTGTAGTTTGCCTTCAGTGTTGGATCCACATAGTTTCTTATTTATTTGAAAATGTTAACATATGGACAGTTTTTTTAAATTTGTTGGTGCTGACTTTGTCCTGGAGTGTGGAAAGCTGGGAACTGAATGTAAAAACCTTTTTTGTAGATGCTGTATGAAATTTAAAGAGATCACTTTTATTGTAAAAACCTATAGAATATTTTAGTATTCATATTTTATGTACCTCTCCAGAATTGATAATTTCAGTAACGATTTCATTAGAAGTTGTTTTATATTTGAAATAAAACAGATTTAACGCTTTCTGATAGGCATCTCAAAAAAACATGTATGTCCCTCAGTGGTGTAGTGGTAAGTTTCTGCACTTACAGTGCTAAAATCCAAGGTTTGATTCCTTGCAGTGGACAAACAAACAAGGGTAAATCTGATATATATAGAAGATAAAACATTTGACTACCTATCATGGTGTTGTTGATGTTGTTTTTTACATCTTTTAATGGCTTTCTTTCTTTTTTTTTGCTAATTTTAGTCACACACTATTTTCGATAATGTGTGAAAATATTAAAAAAAGTTCTTTGAGGAAAACTAGTATGTATGAAAGAAGACTGTGTGTGTGTGTAAAAAGTTAAGTCATTTTTTGCAACGTAACTTTATGTGCAGCGGAGACTGGTGATTTATGTGTGCACAAGAACTGACTATTAGTGCTTGTTTTATTATTACCCGAGTTGGCCATACCACGTTGTACTTATAAACTTGGTCTTTGGTTTAGTTCTAAAATACTTTTTTTTTTAAAACTTGTTTAAATATTTTATGACAAAATCTGATTAAACCTAATCTTCTCTCTACATGAATGAGGATATAAATATTTACAAAACATTTTATTAAATATGAAAGCTTATTGTTGATATGAGGCTAATTGGGATTAATAGATAAGTACAAGATGGTTATCAAGTTATCCATCGTGGACTTTCTTTATAGTGAATCATCTGTACAGTTCAATGTCCATGCTGCCATCTGGTGGCTTGCCTATCCATGAAAGAAATTATGCTACAACTATGTTACTTCTAATCTGAGAAATCAGTGTTGTTTCCTTTACCCTAGTTTACTTGTTCAGGTAACAGCTTAAAGTAAATGTCATATTTCACAAGAACGTTATACCTTTAATAAGTGCAGTAGAATGATTAAAATTAGCTTCTTTGAGATAGGTACAAAACATAGAAGTGTAGATGTCACAAAGTGTTTGTCTAGTTATAAAAATATAAACTATATATGTGAAACAATTAACTTAATATAAAGAAATATGACTGAAAGTAATTTGAATAATACTTAAAAGTTGTATGTATACATATAAGACTGAAGGTATAAACTTTGCAAAGAATGGTTGACTAGTATATAAACATATATACATTTATAGAGTAAAAGGTTATGTAGGTAAATATGTATTAAAATAATTTTAAGATAAATATCCTTGTAATAAAAGACCTTGGGGAGAAATATTCTTGTAGTGTAAAAGTTTTGGGGCAAGTATCCTTCCTAGTTGTAAAATACTTTGGGGGTAAATATCCTCACAGTGACAGGCTATGGGGGTAAATATCCTTGCAGTGAGAGGCTTTTTTGGATAAATATCCTTGCAGTGACAGGCTATGGGGGTAAATATCCTTGTAATAAAAGACCTTGGGGAGAAATATCCTTGCAGTGACAGGCTATGGGGGTAAAAATAAACTACTGCCTAGAGGAAAGGTAGCCAGTCGGCAACACTCTATCACCCATGTTAAGGGACTAACTGTCACTGTTA
>NW_013672237.1:17956-19299 GCF_000517525.1 Limulus polyphemus
TCATTTTCAAATATTTTCTGACAATTTACTGATGTAATAATACTGGTCTCGAGTAAAACAAATCTGTGAACTATTTTCTGACAACTTACTGATGTAATAATACTGGTCTCGAGTAAAACAAATCTGTGAACTATTTTCTGACAACTTACTGATGTAATAATACTGGTCTCGAGTAAAACAAATCTGTGAACTATTTTCTGACAACTTACTGATGTAATAATACTGGTCTCGAATAAAACAAATCTGTGAACTATTTTCTGACAACTTACTGATGTAATAAAACTGATCTTGAGTAAAACAAATCTGTGAACTATGTTCATGTGACAAACACATGATAAAATTTTCTTTTTTTTTGTCTGTCATATGTGTTTTTAAGTGTGTGTCCAGATCAAATTAGTGTATACAACTTGTAAATCAGTAAATTACTGCTTCCATATTTGAAGTGTCTTTTAAAATAGAGTTCTTGTATAAAAAGATCTGTTGTGAATTTTATCACTTGATTTTAAACTTTGGTTTCACCTACACAATGTGCTACTTCGTGTACTTATCTCTACAGTATCACAAAATTTGTGAATATATCTGTGTTACTTTAATCTGTTTTATACCATATGTTTATAGTTTAAATCAGAACATTAATACTGTTTTAACAGGTTTATTGAATGAACATTTTTTTTTATTTCACTGTCTTTCACCAGGTTAATAACCTGGCATGATCAGGTGATTTAAAGGAAACAAATAGTGTCTTTAATTTCATCATATAAGCAAAATAATTTAAAAGTTATGGTTTAAATGTAAAAAGCTGGCAAAGCTTTAGAAACAGATAAGCTTAAAAGTCGTGATAAAAATCACTTAAACTGCAAATGTTTTTTGGAAAATATAAAATCTCCAGGTTACGTGATTTTTATCACAACTTTTTTGGATATCAGGAACAATTACCTTTTTTCATTGTTTTTTTTTATATAAATGTGTGTACTGTACCTCTGAACGTAGAAGTTATGTTAGAGCATGGAATATATAAGTATCTAGATTTATTCACCTTGCACAAGTTCATGAGATGACCTTTGACCTGGTCAGTGTGGGTTTTAATGTGTTTTTTTAATTTGTTAGATGGGAGTTGTATACAGTTTTGTACTTAAAATCTTCAGTAGGATATTTCATGACGTAAAATTTGAAGTTTGGTTTACTTTAAGTTTGTAGGATAACTGTATATGTACCTTTGTAGAGCCAATAAAACTTCTGTGCAAATATTTTTTGTTTTTTTTTTGCAAGTGACTGAATCCATATATTTGTCAATGACAAAATGTTTGACTTTTTTTTTTACAGATTAATCTTCTGTACAAAAC
>NW_013672237.1:20020-22017 GCF_000517525.1 Limulus polyphemus
CATTTCATAAATTATCTTAATTTCCATTGGCTCACAAAGGAATTTCCTGACTGCACTTTTCTGCCTCTTTGTTGGTCAAGCTTGATTCGCAAAATTTATTTATTTCAATTAGCTATGAAATGTTAGGTTAGGGTATAATATGGGGTGGGGGCGGTAGTACTTGCCTCGTCATCTTTGAAGGGTTATTAGCTAGTATTAAAAAAATAAAATTGGTTGGCCGTTCTTTTCACCATTAACTCGATATTCATACAGTTATGTTTTATTGTATTTTTCCCAGATTAAAAATCATTAATCAGGCTTAGCATATATGTTGGCCATTTATATATGTATATATATTAAACATTAGTACTTATACACTGACCCATGATATTCCAAAAACTTAGATTATTAATAACAGTCAAATTTATTCTAAATTAAATAACTGATAACTTAGTAATTGTCTGGTTGCAGTTTACACTAAAAAATAAACACATATGCGAAAATTTGATTAAGCCTAAAAAACACTTAAATAAATAAATGAACCCTTAAAAAATTATACGATATAAAAGTAATAAGAAAACATATTTGTCAGCCGAGATAGCTCAGTTGGGAGAGCGTTAGACTGAAGATCTAAAGGTCCCTGGTTCGATCCCGGGTCTCGGCGAAATTGAGATTTTATTCCTACCTACTAATATAATTTTTTCCTGCTTGATTCAAAATTCGAATATTTTACAGCATGAATTCGAAAATTTAAAATATAGCCCATTAACTTGTGTATTAAAATAAAAACATTCTGTAGCCACCTATCGTACAATTGTGACATTTTAAAGAGTTAACAAAATACTTTACATACTTCACTCGCGCTAATTATTTAATGTTGTTCTTACAATAGAGAAATAACCTACAGTTTTATATTTTTTCTTAAGTATTCTTAATTTTATTAAATAAAACATCGAAAATGGTAAATATAGTTTAATAATATTTTCATTGTTATGAATTTTAAGACACTTTTCTGGATTGAAGATATTTCTGCAGTACAAAAAATAATAATAATAGATATCAAGATATATTATAATTTCAATATCCTAGATTGTCATTTATTCGTGCTACATATAAAGTGATTTTGAGCCTTTTTTTTATTCGTTTTAGTAGTGGTTCAACGGTAAGTCTACAAGCTTATGACGTTGAAAATCGGGTTTTGATACCCTGGTGCACAGAACACACACACACATATATATAGCCCATTGTGTAGTTTTGCGTATAAAAACAATAAAACCAAATCTCCAGTAAGTATCTTCACAATTACATTATACATTAAGTAAAGAGTCAAATGTATTCATATTATATTCGATTTTCAATTTATCTCGAAAAAAAACTTAAAAATCAGTCGTAGTCAGGGTATGATCAAATGTTGCAGGTAAAAACGACAGTTTTTTTTGTACATTGGGATGGGCGGAAGCTGTAGAAAAAACAGGTTTTTGTGTTTCTACCCACGCGCTAGTCTTGCAGCACGTGACGAGGTGATTAACAATAAAACTTAAAATAAAACACACGTGCAGTTGATTAACATTTTCAAAGTTGAACCTCGGTATGGGGATTTCGAGTGGAACGATGTGGAAAAAAAACGAGGCCTGTTACCAAATAAGCTGACAAGTTATCTCAGTAACTCAAACAGTTACAAAGAAACGTTTTAACTACTGAAACAAGTACAACTTAAAATGTTTTGTGGTATTCAGGTACTCTGATGTCCAGGAGAAAAACACAGGTTCAGGACTGTTAAGCGAAGAATAAATTGAACACGGACAAACAAAAATAAGTGTAGTTTAAACACAAGATTATTTACTTACAAACAAGTACTGTTATGTTACCAAAACTGTGTCGTCTGACTGCTCAAATCGGAGTGAAGAGAGTAGGTGAGGAATGAAGAGACAGAACTGGTGAAACAAAGAAAGTCAGATATCCCACAAGTCCACAGTTTCATACTTCAACAAATACTAGTAACCTAGAAAAGGGCTCTC
>NW_013672237.1:22859-23550 GCF_000517525.1 Limulus polyphemus
ATAATATGTTTAATTCATTAACCCTACCGTTCATAAGGTAATATAATATGTTTAATTCATTAACCCTACTTCTGCATAGCCTACATGAAAATAACGCTGCACCGTGTAAAATTGATTCTCTCTTTTTTTTTTACAAGAATCACAATTTCTTCAGATAAAAGAATTCCTGTACAATTTCCTTCATTCAAATAAAGTTCCGTAAAATTAATTGGCTTTTTCATTCATGTCCGACATTTTCACTTTCGTTGTCCTACTTTCAGTACTGTGGTGTTTGGTAACCCTAAACATGCAGAAACTGCGTGAAATTGTCGAATAATATACATTCTAGACTAGTAACGGTAGTATAAAATTCATGACGATTTCAGTTATTACACATTTAAACTATTCAAAAGATACAACTCGGAAACTTTTTAACTAATAAGATAATTAGAACCCAGAAACTTTAATTATTCAAATAAGTAGAACCCAGAAACTTTTTAACTACCTAAACAGGTACAACTCACAAACTTTGTATTTACTCAAACAAGTACAACTTATAAATGTATTTTAATCAGGTATTATATGATCTTATACTAGGCTTTCTCAAAATGCTAATATATAAGTAGGGTGCAGGCCCGCCGATGGGGGGGGGGGGGCAACTGCCCAGGGGCCCGGGCGAATGAAACCTGGTTATGCCGTAAAGCATCTTTAG
>NW_013672237.1:24450-30299 GCF_000517525.1 Limulus polyphemus
GAGATGACACGATATTTTATGTGGCGGCATGATAAGAGAAGTGGTTTCCGGTAAACCAATGAGGTTGAAAATTGCTGCTCTTTTTAAATTAATATGTAAAAAGTTTAAAATGCCTTCGTGTTATAGTTCCATGATTAACTGAATTTAAGTATTAATCCAATTGAAATAATTTTCGGATTCTTTTAATGTCATTGTCATGTCGTCAAATCAGAAACGTGACATCAACATACCTTAACCGCATAACGTACTTTCACATACAGCTGCGTGTATTTAGCAAAAGCGTATATAGCATCCAGTTACCATAATTTTTTGTGTAAGGTTGCATATGCAGATAATTGTGTATTCACACAATAACTTCAATTCTAAAATGATTATAAAGTTGCTAAGAATGGCCTTTTGAAAGCTTTACGGATTATAAAAGTTTATTTAAAATGGTTTACTTACACTAAATACTCTCATCTTCTGACAACACAAAACCTTAGTAGATTAAACATCTAATATATGTTGAACACATAAATTAAGTTTTACTTCTGTATGACATGCATATTTCTGCAAATTTTTTTACAATATTTTTATAGCACTACAGATATCTAAAACTGGAAACAAAATACCAAAAACATAATCAGTACTACACTAGGTACAGTAACGTTATGTAAAACAACAGTAACTAAATATATACTTCTTATATGGTGAACAACATTTGCAATACAATTGTTCCTCTAAATGTAAGAAAAATATTTTATATTTTAGTTAATATGCTTATAAACCTTGATCTCTGGATTGATCTGTGAAGATGTTTAATTCTTTATTTTAAATGTATGTTTAACTTTGCTGCTGCATCAGTTCAATCAAATAAAACGAAAGCTACAAGTGGAATAAATGTAGGAAAAATATTTTATATTTTAGTTAATATGCTTATAAACCTTGATCTCTGGATTGATCTGTGAAGATGTTTAATTCTTTATTTTAAATGTATTTTTAACTTTGTTGCTGCATCAGTTCAATCAAATAAAACGAAAGCTACAAGTGGAATATATTTTCTATATAATTGATTCATACTAGTGATACTACCTACACATTGTTCAAATAAAAAGATCTAAAATGGAAAAATAATTTACATTTTTCCAATTTTGTTATAATTCAAAAATATTAGGTCGTCAAGAAATGAATGTTGCGTTTTGGAACACTTTCATTAATCATAATAGTTAAACGAACCGCCTAAACGTCACGTTAGTGTAGCCTATATAATGTGTAAAGTTTTTCAAATTATTATTTCAGTCGTTCTTAATGTATCAAGCGTCTATATGCAAAGAAAAGCCAAAAACTATGGTTTTTATCATTAAATGAAGATATAGCCTAAAGATGCTTTGTGGGCTTTACGGCATAACCAGGTTTCATTCGCCCGGTCCCCTGGGCAGTTCCCCCCCCCCTTTTGGCGGGTCTGCATTTCCATAAACTTTTTTCATATTCTTTGTGGCTACAAATACATTGTTTCCCTTCTAGCATTCAAAAGCATTACACGCCGAATGTGTGTCTCGTCGTGTGCCATCACTATAAGGGTTTGTTTGTTTGTTTTTGAATTTCGCGCAAAGCTACACGAGGGCTATCTGCGCTAGCCGTACCTAATTTAACAGTGTAAGACTAGAGGGAAGGCAGTTAGTCATCACTACCCACCGCCAACTCTTGGGCTGCTCTTTTTATCAACGAATAGTGGGATTGACCGTCACATTATAACGCCCCCACGGCTGAAAGGGCGAGCATGTTTGGTGTGACGGGGACACGAACCCGCGCCCCTCTGATTGTGAGTCGAGCGCCCTAACCACCTGGCCATGCCGGGCCCACTATAAGGGATTAGCTAGAGTATACTTAATAATTGATATGTATTTGTTACTTTATAGATTTAATAGATATTTGTTGTTACTTTATTAACGTTTTTACGCTTATACTGTGAGGTAAAAACGGCTGCTGCTATGATTTTGTCTGGTTTATGAGCTCGTTGCTGTCCTAATTTAGAATCTTCTTTTTAATAAATTATTGAAAATCCTTAAAAAGAGAGAGAGAGAAAGGGGACCCGGCGAGGATGTTTGGCCCGGGGCTCGTGCTGGCTCTCGACGTTCCTGGTAGGGTGTAAACTGTTTCACGTATTATTTTAATATAATTTATTTTCATTAAATTAGTATTTCAATTACTTACAAATATCAAGAAATAATATATTATATGAAACGCAAGCATATTTTTAACATGAAAATTATCCCTTTTCATTTTAAAAATAATTAAATTATATGAACTAAAACATTTCAAATAACCCCTATAAGTACGTACTAATATAATGGCATATTTTGAGGATTTGTAAGCCTACTGAAGCTTTTTCAATACTGATATTTCATGCTCATGAAATTTGGCCTAATTGGTAAAATCATAACTTCACAACATTGTTTAGTCCGATTTAATTGTATACATTGTTCCATACTGATCGTGTCAAGTTAAAACAACTACAACTGATAAGTTATAGTCAAACACACGTGTGATATCAAGAGACAAGAGCTAATTTCTATCTGTTATCCTGTACATACATGTTTATTCTTTGTATAAACGAGAGTATATATATGGAAATTGTGACGTCAGATGCATGCTTGTTTGGGTACAATTATCTCATGCTAAAATGAAACTCTCGTCAGTTGTTAAAATTAGTTTCATAATTTTCCGAAGAGTTCACTTCTATTTATATTTACGTCTGTAACTTTCTATTTGTGTTCTGGTGAAGACAGACCTACTTTCGTATTTTTGTCTCATTGCTTACTGCTTGGTAATACTGCGCATATGTAAACAGTTAAACGTGATTCACTAGTTCTACCCATATATATATATATATATATATTTGTATGCGCATGTTTATTCACCGAAAATGAATTTGAAAACAACAGTAGGGATATGGAAGGAGTTCTGACAATAAACTTTGTTTTTTTTCGGATATTTGAAGAAAAATACACAACTAATTTTGAGTTGATAGTCACCTACTCGTCAACACTCACCGCCAAACAAACGTTGGGCTACTCTAACCGAAGAGTAGAATTTGACCGCCACTCTTATAACGCACAAACGGTCTCGAACAGTAGATCGCGATTTTTTCGTTTTTTGCATCATTGCGACGCGAACCTTGGACCTTTGGATCCACACTCCGGCTCGCTAAACAGTAAAAAATGATGCCACGGCCTTCTCGCACGAGACAGGGAATGTGTAATTCTAAAAACCCATGCCATAACCTTTCGTTAGCTCAACAAAAATAACCATCCTGATTGAATATATTTTAAAATATTTGTATACAAAATGGAAGTCAATTCTGTCTTTGTACATAGATTTAGAAATCATTTTTTATACAAAAATGTCTGAAGTTTATTGTTAGTCATTTTAATTGCCTCTCAGTAACCAACAACGGGGGTTGTAATCTGTGGGTACATTGATGGTGGGTGGTAGGGTGCTGCTGACTGGATGATTTAGCTTTGGTCGGTAGTTCAAAATTTGGGATAGCGATAGATAGCTTTGACATAATACAGTCATAACAACAGGAAACTGCATTTCTACGAAAGTAAAACACTGATCTACCATTTAGGCTACAAATCATTAAAAAACAGTAAAAAGACTCCTAATATTTTTAGATCCTCTAATCCTAACATTTTCAAGATTTGAATTTATTCATTTAAACTTGCATCTTATTGTTTTCAAGAAAAATTACTTCAAATTAAAAAATTAAAGCAACATATTTTTATAATTTTTCGTTTCTGCCAGCAGAGCAGTAAATTTTTCGCTCCTGCTGATGGTTATGTTCCACAGAATATGTGGCACTAAAAAAAAATTTGTTTTTCATTTTTTGTAGGATTTTCTTGCTGTTCGTAAATTTTTGTCAAGCCATTTCGGTCATTTTCTTGCGCCCGGGGCGGCTGCTGCGCTCGTCCCCTTCTAGTGACTGCCCGTTCCCCGGCAGGAAAGCCAGCGGTAAATCTTCGGATTTGCAACGCTAAAATCAGAGGTTTGATTCTTCTCGGTGGACACAGCAGATAGCCCGATGTGGCTTTGCTATAACAAAACACACATACAGGGCATTTCTGCGCATGCCCTGGATGCAGATTGAACCGGTAGCCACAACAGCAGCACAAACTCATAAAGGAAGTGGAGGTCAGGAAATGAATCAAGCACAATGTCACTAGCTTTCCCGTGCAATACATTAATTTTGGATTTTATTGTAAAAAGAAAACGATTAAAAGAGTTATTTTAATAGCTCTAGAGATTAATAGAATTAATTTTAAAGTGTGATACTATTAATGTCATATATGGACGTAAAAAGTTGGTGTTATAACTGTCTGATAGACGCGATGCTTGAAAATGTTTTAGTTTTTGAGACACCTTAAGAAAATTCGCGCATTAATATCAGAAATAATATTAACACGAATATATAAAGTTTATAACTAGTTATAGTAACAATATTTAGGACCTGCAAAAGAAACTGTTTATGAATTAATGGTGAAACACCTAAGCCAAAATAAGCACCGCTTTTCCACAGATTATTAACATTGCAGTGATAACTTAAGCCTAAAAAAGTACCGCTTTTCCACAGATTATTAAGACTGCAGTGATAACTTAAGCCTACAAAAGAACTACTTTTTCACAGATTATTAAGACTGCAGCAACAAGTTAAGCCTAAAAAGGCACTGCTGTTCCACAAATGATTAAAACTGCAGCAATGACTTAAGCCTAAAAAAGTACTGCTTTTCTACAGATTATTAAAACTGCAGCTATAACTTAAGCCTAAAAAAGCACCGCTTTTCCACAAATTATTAAGACTGCAGCGATAAGTAAGCCTAAAAAAGAACTACTTTTTCACAGATTATTAAGACTGCAGCGACAAGTTAAGCCTAAAAAGGCACTGCTTTTCCGCAAATGATTAAAACTGCAGCTATAACTTAAGCCTAAAAAATGACTTAAACTTGATTAGACACAGCGTTATCTTACCTGATATAATGAAATCAATGATTACTTTATCCTAAGTAAGCACCATTTCCCAAGTCAATCACAGATACAATAATTACAACCGGATAAGCTTTCTTTCCCAAATTAAAATGATTTTAACGAGAATTTAAAACTAAGCGAAATGACAAGACATAAAACTGAAAGAGCATAGTTTTGTGTTTTTTTTCTAATTTAATGATTTTGATAAAATATTTTAAATTCAATAAGCAGCATGTCGCTTGTTTAATAGATTTTGAACAACAAATACAAAATGTCCAGTTATTTTCTAAGTTAATGATTTTGAAAGTGACTTAGATTAAGAATAAGCATATATTTTTCTTAGTTTTCTGATTCTACAAATACACTAAAATTGATTAAACATACTTTCCACTTATCATAATGTTGTCGTTTTACAGAAGAAAACTTTTTATCAGTACAACAAACCCGGACTAATGTTTACAAAGTTCAAAACCCAAAGTAGATTAGGTAACAAAATACAATCTGGAGTAGTTATTACAGTCACACATACAATCTGGAGTAGTTATTACAGTCACAAAATACAATCTGGAGTAGTTATTACAGTCACAAAATACAATCTGGAGTAGTTATTACAGTCACAAAATACAATCCGGAGTAGTTATTACAGTCACAAAATACAATCTGGAGTAGTTATTACAGTCACAACATACAATCTGGAGTAATTCTTACAGTCACAAAATACAATCTGGAGTAGTTATTACAGTCACACAGTACAATCTGGAGTAGTTATTACAGTCACACAGTACAATCTGGAGTAGTTATTACAGTCACACAGTATAATCTGGAGTAGTTATTACAGTCACACA
>NW_013672237.1:30883-32576 GCF_000517525.1 Limulus polyphemus
GTTGTTGAAGGATAGAACCTTGGTCGTTGTCGGGTGAATATTGAGTTTTGGTTTCGACGAAGCAGTCGAGATACGAAACCAACAAGAAGTGAAATTTCTGTTAGATGTAGTTTATTTGTAAAGTTGGGCATACTGGTGAGCGTAGGTTACGCTAAACATGGAACGTGAAATTGAAGCAATAAAACGTTTTTGTTGTCGTTAAATGGTCTGGACTTTTCACGATTCTTTGTACCGTATAATCGAAAAGAATCCGTCCGTTAACAGACTATCTTCTTTTGTTTAACGCTGTGTGTTTGTAACACCAGTCACGACCGTTATTAAAGAATGAGCTACAATATGAATTTTGAATTCCTGTTTTTATTTTATTCTATTATTTATAATAATGCGATACTTCATATATTAATATTATGTATTTCATAACGGTAACTACAATATGTTGTACACATCTGTAGTGAGTTAAAATACCCATTATAAACGTTGTTTCACATTCTCTAAAGGTTTGACAGGCTCAACTTCAAAAGGACCTTTCGTATTAATCATTGAACGAACGCACGTGAAGTTCGTATGCCAAGAGAGGGCGCTGTAATCATCAAAGTTTCAGAAAAAATTAGTTTAATAAGTCGATAAGCACATGTAAATATTCAGTTCGTGCGTAAACCACAGTGTGGTCAGAGTAAATGCTAAAAAAGGCTAAACAAAACTATTTAGCAATCCACGTTACGAGACCGCTGGATTTTTATTAGCGTACTTTTAGATATAACCTTTTGAACTGTAAGATAACGTCATAACGTTTGTTCAAAGTAAAAGACAAAGGTAAAAAATTACATAATTATAGAACATTTTTGGGTAGTTTTCATTTTCGAGGTATTTTGTGACTCGTAGCAACTTTCAAAACTACTAACTGACATTGTTTACTCATTAACTGACTAACAAATTAACAGACTAATTTACTACCTTTAACCGCTCGTTTCATGTGTATATATATATAAAACTTTGGATAATGTTCCAGACCTTAAAACCAAACATCTAAAAACCTTTAAATTAAAACATTTCTCCCTCCTGACATTGTAAAGTCTCATGAATATTACACAAAGACACAAAAAATAGTATATTAAACATTAATACCCGTAAACCTAACCACTCCAATCATTAATCCATTACTGAATTGATGGGAGAAAATACAACTGTATGTTTTTCACAAATATTTAATTTATTACTGTCATTGTTTCGCTAGTAAAAGCAGCATCAGGTGTTGGCGAAACGCACAGTTCTCTTTGTTTCCCTCAATTTCGTAATTATAGTTTCACCACGTTTCTGGTGTTCATTATACAAGTCGTTATTTATCTATATCAAAAATGTAAAATACAATCACAATTTTGGTTAACAAAAAAAAACGTTTTTCTTACTTAGTTAATGTCTAGTGACAAAATAATTTTGGTGGGTTTGTTTTCCATGCCACTTGATACGGAAATGGGATGACCTCTGGTTCTTCATAATGTTTTCAATAAGGGGGTTATTTTACTTCTAGTTCTTTATATCACTTACCATCTTTTCAATAAGGGGGTTATTTTACCTCTGGTTCTTTATCATCAATTACCATATTTTCAATAAGGGGGTTATTTTACCTCTGGTTTTTATCATCAATTACCATATTTTCAATAAGGGGGTTATTTTACCTCTGGTTTTTTATCAT
>NW_013672237.1:32730-34758 GCF_000517525.1 Limulus polyphemus
AAGGACTTACAAACCGACAACGACCAAGGTTCTATCCTTCAACAACAAGGACTTACAAACCGACAACGACCAAGGTTCTATCCTTCAACAACAAGGACTTACAAACCGACAACGACCAAGGTTCTATCCTTCAACAACGAGGACTTACAAACCGACAACGACCAAGGTTCTATCCTTCAACAACAAGGACTTACAAACCGACAACGACCAAGGTTCTATCCTTCAACAACGAGGACTTACAAACCGACAACGATGATTTCGAGCGTAAACGACCTCTTGGTCCGGCTGGTGTTGGCGTTTCTATTCAAAGGACTCGTTACCCCCAGCGTCGTTACAGCTCTTATTCACGGTAACTCTTACTGTTTCCAAAATTCTTATATTCTATCATAGTTTTAATTTTTTCTGTAGATATTTTTTCATCGTGTAAAATAAAGTAATTTATCAGTATTAATTTTCTTAAATATGCTACGATTTGTTTAAAGAATATTCTTATCTCATATCCCAGTGGTTCGGCGGTAAGTCTGAGGGCTCACACCGCTAAAAATCTAGTTTCGATACTCGCGGTGGGCACGGAATAGATGTTCATTGTACAGCTTTGCGCTTAACGACAAACAAATCTCATGTGAATTTCAGGATTTGTTTTTTGTTTAAGATCAAATTTCCTTGTATATTTTTATCTGGATAATCGTGCTGTGATCTGAGATGCTCGGATGACGATATTACAGGAAACATCATTTCCGGTCCTTAGTCACACAGTTGTGAGATGTAAACCTTTCAGCAGTAACATTATTCGCCTTAGTAAACACTGGAGCTTTTGTGGGGGCCATCATACAATGTTACAATTTTTGAAATTTATAACATGATTTTTAGGGAGAATGAACTTGGATGGGCTAGAATGAAATTTTGCTGATCACACGTTAAGTGCGCATGTTCCTTAAAAAGTATTATAATTTCAGTTTTATATCAACATACACGGCATGTTCATCCTTTTAACAATTATTTACACCAGTAAAAACGTTGTTTGTTTTACTTCGAGAGCCTTGGTTTCTCCATGTTTCGTCCACTAACTCTTTTCTTCTGACACATAAGAGAAACACGCGTTATGATCAAATATTTTCATCTTACTTCCAGATAGTGTCTAAAGTACTTTGTTCGACAAGAGGCGTCGCCACTAGGTTTTAAAGAAATAAATATCGCCCAAAGTTTTGTGCTAGAATTGTTCCTGGGTGTTCAAGTTTCTTATTTCGCGAATGGCTTTGATTGGTTTATAAATTCAGAAAATAAGGTTAGGTTAGACAACTACAGAAACGATACCACTATATATAGGAACGTTGACATTTCCACTATATATAGGAACGTTGACATTTCCACTATATATAGGAACGTTGACATTTCCACTATATGTAGGAACGTTGACATTTCCACTATATATATAGGAACGTTGACATTACCACTATATATAGGAACGTTGACATTACTACTAATATATAGGAACGTTGACATTACCACTATATATAGGAACGTTGACATTACCACTATATATATAGGAACGTTGACATTACTACTATATATAGGAACGTTGACATTACCACTATTATATAGGAACGTTGACATTACCACTATATATAGGAACGTTGACATTACCACTATATATAGGAACGTTGACATTACCACTATATATAGGAACGTTGACATTATTCACTATATATAGGAACCTTGATATTACCATTATATATAGGAACGTTGACATTATCACTATATATTGGAACGTTGACATTACTACTATATATAGGAACGTTGACATTACCAATATATATAGGAACGTTGGCATTACCACTATATATAGGAACGTTGACATTACCACTATATATAGGAACGTTGACATTACCACTATATATATATATATATATATATAGGGACGTTGACATTACTACTATATATAGGAACGTTGACATTACTACTATATATAGGAACGTTGACATTACCACTATATATATATAGGAACGTTGACATTACCACTATATATAG
>NW_013672237.1:35376-38773 GCF_000517525.1 Limulus polyphemus
CCACTATATATAGGAACGTTGACATTACCACTATATATAGGAACGTTGACATTACTACTATATATAGGAACGTTGACATTACCACTATATATAGGAACGTTGACATTACTACTATATATAGGAACGTTGACATTACCACTATATATAGGAACGTTGACATTATCACTATATATATAGGAACGTTGACATTACTACTATATATAGGAACGTTTACATTACCACTATATATAGGAACGTTGACATTACCACTATATATATAGGAATGTTGACATTACCACTATATATAGGAACCTTGATATTACCATTATATATAGGAACGTTATATAGGTGACATTCAAGCCCGTTATTCCTATTAGAGTAGATGTGTAGGCGGTGGGTGCTGCTGACTGGCTCTGGTGTGAACTCGGACGCTTAACCAATGTGTCGGGTTGAAAACGTCCAATTTTATCTTGGTCTGAACGTTTTTTTACTAAACCTTAAAGATTCACTTAACTAGCTAGATGCTTCTTATGGAAGCCTAATACTGCCGTCAAGAATGGTTATTTTTCAAATACAGATTTATCCGTTACCTGTCTGTTGCGATTAATTTTTTTAATCACTCTTTAATGTACAATTTATTGAAAAAGCTCAATGATACTGTGAAACGATTGCGTAAGAAAACTGAAGAGTATAAGAATACGTTAAGGTCGATATAAAATATTTGGTTACTCTTCCATCATACCCCCGCAACTGTTACTGTTAAGCCTAACGTTTAAGAACCAATCATATTAGTTTTTTATCCTTAGTTTGTATTCACACTAAGTTTTTTATCCTTAGTTTGTCTTCACACTAAAGTAATACAGTTTATCTTTAATTATGTAGAACTTAGAAATAAAACTTTATTGGAAATGGCAATAACTGGTCTTTGGTGTATACGTAATGTTAATAATACAATGTATTTAGCCTCATTTATATTATAATCTACCTATAACTACAGGCTGAATTTAAACTAATGGATCTAAGTTCAAGTAAACAAGTTAATCATTAAAACACCAAAAGACAATAAACTAGTTTTTAGATTGTATTTATTTAATAAAACAATTTATTTATTCTGTTTTAAGATTTACTTTAATGTGAAGAGAAATTAGTGATAAAAACTAATATAATTGGTAAAGTTAGGCTTAACAGTAACAATTGCGGGGGTATAACAGAAAACTACCAATTTTTTGCATATTTAAAGTGAAAAATGACAGTGAAACACAAAAGATGAATTAAAACGGACTCAACTTGGCAAAGAAATTCATGTTGAGGTTTTACGTGAGTAGCATTTTGTTTAGTCGTTCGTGTTCTTAAAAACGTCGTTTTGAACCCCACCAAAACGATTTAAATGAAAACCACGAAGTCATTCAAAATAATGAGATAACGATTATGTGAACACCTACAAGTATGTATTTTCGCATAAAATAAATTAGCTTTTAATTTATCATGTGATATTTGACCAAGATCGTTTTTTCATAGTATTGCAAAAACAGTATACGTACTTCTTTAAATCATGAAACAGCATCCATCTTGAAATATATGTTACTCAAGCTGAGGAAAAAATGAAGTCGCTGTGAGTAAACACTTACCTTAAAACGTCTTAATTAATGTAAACTGTAAAAAAGAAAAGCTCGAATAAACTGCTTAGTGCCCCCCACACGGAATTTATTGTGACTAAAATACAAGCAACAGCAGCGCCACTCTGTACTGTAATTTTTGTTATGGAGCTGGTCAACTATTTTATGGAACTTAAAGCTGAAAAGTTTTTTTAGTGAACTTAAATACAGTGTTCCAAATTCGCTTATGACCTTTATAAAAAAACAACAACAAAAAAACGCTAGTTAGCTTTTGAAACCTATAGGTGTTAAGCACATCTGAAAGTTACAGTTTCGGCACTAGTAAAATGTTATCGACCTTGTACTGTCATAATTGACAGAGAAACTCATCAAATGGACCTAAGATACACTGGGTGAGAAGGAGAATTCTAACCTACTACCCCTCGGTGGTAACGAAAGGGGTTAAAGCTCTATAGAACAATTTCTTCGCCTAAAAATACGTTGTACGCTTTGTTTCACATGGATCTAGTTAAGTTAGTGAAGGGTTGTGAAAATAACTATCTGCCACCCGCCACCAACTCTTTGGCTACTCTTTAACAACGAAAGTGGGATTGACCATCACGTTATAACGACCAAACGGCTGAGAGGGCGAGCACGTTTGGGATCGAGATTCGAACCTCTTAATAAAAGAACGACACTTTTGTTTATTATTTTCTACATGCTAAACATTACTCAAGATTAAACAACAATGTCCAAACAAATCTGCGGCATAGGCCTAATATTTTCAATTACTTTAAAAATTCACACATAGGCCTAATATTTTCAATTACTTTAAAAATTCACACATAGGCCTAATATTTTCAATTATTTGAAAAATTCACACCTAGGCCTAATATTTTCAATTGTTTGAAAAATTCACATGTAGGCTAATATTTTCAATTGTTTGAAAAATTCACACATGGGCCTAATATTTTCAATTATTTGAAAAATTCACACATAGGCCTAATATTTTCAATTATTTGAAAAATTCAAACATATGCTAATATTTTCAATTATTTGAAAAAAATCACACATTTTAATGTTTTAGTTTTAATACTACTAACATTTCTGATTGTTTATTATTATTATTATTACTGTTGTTTGACAATTTTTATGTCATTATAAATGCTTGTTTTCATCTTTATGACAGATGTTGTTTTCAGTGCAAAACTACCGCGTGTTGAACAGAGCGCAGAATCTAACTCTGGATTTTAGCGATATAATTACGTAAACTTTCAATACAAGTTGAAGCTGGCAAAGCGATGAACTTTGTAAAATATGAAAATAAAAATGAAAGCCACATTTGACTGCGAATGATATTTCACTATGTTTTCTATAATTAATCTGTTGGAGACTTCAAATCAACGATTTATAAAAACAGGATTTCAGGTTTTTATTCTGCCTGCCACGTGTCATTGACCGCGAGACCTTCCGTTCCTTACAAATAGCTTTTCTGCTACATTTGATAATTACAAATATGCATAATTGACGTTAAGCTTGTTATCAGAGATGAAAATCAGGGGTATGAGAGTAGGCTTAACTAAGTTGGAAGAGTCTGCTAACTTTCTTTATGTCATTAGTCCATTCATTATCCTTAGCTGCTACGTGATATTTTTACGTGTTGTCTGTATCTTATTATCCGTTATTTCTTGACTAATACAACAAAATAATTCAGGCAACCTTATCATTATATTGTGTTATCCACTAGATGGTGCTATTAAAATAACAAGTTATTCTGGTCTAAAATCATAAATAATATTCAACGTTAAACTGGTACACAATTA
>NW_013672237.1:39495-50377 GCF_000517525.1 Limulus polyphemus
TAATTGTGTACCAGTTTAACGTTGAATATTATTTATGATTTTAACTTTATACACAAGTGCCAAAATACTATAATTATTCTGGTCTATTGAGGCATCTTCCGTACCTCTCCTGACAAGCTTGATTCACATTCAGCTTCCCCCCTCCAACCATATTTTGCTTCTGGTACTTTTAAACTACATGGTGTCCGAAAAGTCTGTAACCATAACCACTTCAATGAATTTTTCACGTGCTGTCCTTGTAATTCGAAACAAGTTTGGATTAACAGCAGGATTAACTGGACCTTCTCGTGCTTTGACAGCACCATAATCAGTCACGTATCTGAAATTAAGAAAATCACCTATGGTTCCGGATTTTTCAGATACCCTGTTGATTTTACACAATGAGAAAGAATACATTGATATAGAGAAACTTAAATTTGTATAAACAATCTCTGGTGTGTAACCTCGAATTTTCGGATGAAATCTCATTATAACTTGTTTATTTTCTGCGGTCATGGTTTATGTCACTGCGGACACGTATAACACTTGTGATGGTTACGTGGACTTCATCTTAATCAAGATTTAAGTTCAGGTCTTTTCTTTATTGAAAATAAATATTGAAATATATTTTTGGTTCTTTTTTTTCCAGGTAATCACGAGGAAATCACAGAAATCTAACACTGAATTTAAGCGTTATAAGCCCTCGAATTTACTGCTCAGCCACCAGAGGGCTGTTTCCTGGTAACACGTATTACATTTCATTGTAACTAGGATTTCGTATTTTTGTTGTTGTTGTTGTTCGATGATAAATTCGTTAAACGTCCGATACATTCATAAATATACCTGCTGTTACAGTCATTTTCACTTATTACGTATCCATTCCTCACCTTTTCTGACCAGTGTTTCTTTCATGCCATGCATGATCCATTCACTTTCAGTTCAAAAACTATTCAATATCGACTACTTTGTTAAAATCTCAATCACTTTAGTTAACGTTTTACTAGTTTAGTATTATAAATACCCTTAAATCTCTAACTTAACATTTTGGCAGGAAATCTTCTTTATTCAGATTTTATAGGGATTAATGAAAATTATTTCTTTTGTAAAATAGTCCAAAAATTTTCCTTTTATATTGAATCTATTTTACCCTATCCATCTATTTTGTTTAATACGTAATATTTTCAAAGTGAAACTTGAAATTATTCTTTCTATTTAGTTTTATATGTGCTTATTTAAACAGACACCAGGTGTCTCTGCAAGGTATATTTGTTTGTTTTTAATTTTGCGCAAAGCCACACGAGGACTATCTGCACTAGCCGTCCCTAATTTAGCAGTGAAAGACTAAAGGAAAGGCAGCTAGTCATCACCACACATCTTGGGCTACTCTTTTATCAACGAATAGTGGGATTGACCGTCACATTATAACGCCCCCACGGCTGAAAGGGCGAGCATGTTTAATGGGACGGGGATTCGAACCCGCGACCCTAAGATTGCGAGTCAAGCTACATGACTGATTACCTGTGCTGTGCCTACCACGGATATCGAAACCCGGTCTTTAGCGTTATAAGCCTTCAGAATATTAGGGCAGTAGCTTGTCATAGTTACTCACCTGAGTTTGTTAAATGATTTTAAAAAGTTTTGTGGGATTAATTTTTTTTAGGCTGCCTGATGATATATTTTCCTTATATAAACAACGAGATTTTCTATCCTTCCAAAAATCACACACAAAGTCATGCTGTCAAAATTACAGCAGTAATTAACATATCTGTTTTTTATTAAATAACTGTTTATCAAAAATTTGAAATTCCGCTTGTCATTTCAAAATCGTTTTCTATAAGAATTATCACGTGCCCCCTGCTTTCTCTTCCATATAAACACCATTCTTACTGGATCGTTCGACAACCTACACTCATAATCATGAGATTCCTTACCATTTGTGGATAAACACAAGCAACGGTTTATTAAAGAGTTCAGAAGGAACAAAGATCCCGCTAGGGTGCCAGGAAAAGAAATGGAGCTCTCTTGTAAGTGCTTCATGCTCCTGAAGTGGGTCCACTTCCCTTAATTATTAAAGTAGCCATTTCCGTTAACTTGGTCAAAGATCTCCAAGAAAAAAAAAATCGAATACTTTGTATGGAAAGAATGAACGGTTAATTTGGCATATTTTTAGACATTACTGGCTAATGAGAAATCGCATAATAGCGAAGCCTTTTTCTTCTCCTATTGGCAAAGGACTAACCGTGAATAAATATATTCCTTAATCACCGGGCTCTGTATTAATGGAACTTATATTATAGCAGTTTTACTGATCTTCACTGTTTGTGTTGATATTTATCCTATGAGTGTTTTAACAATATATTCTATTTTTTGGTATGGCCCGGTGGTTCGAGCGTTCGACTCGTAATCTGCAGGTCGGAAGTTCGAATCCCATCACCGAAGGTGCTCCTCCTCACAGCCGTGGGAATGGGGGTTATAACGTGACGATCAATCCCACTTTTCGATTAGAGTAGCCCAATAGTTGGCAGTGGGTGGTGTTGACTTTCTGCATTTCATCTAGTCTATCACTTCTAAATTAGGGGTAGTAGATATGCGCGAAATTCAACAAGAAAAAGATGGTGTTTTGAACTGAAAACCCGTCGTGAAAAACACACACGTATGGAAATGATTATATTGACGTTTTTCTTTGAATAGAGTATCATTGCCTTTGTACACATTTTACTGTACGTTTAACAAGAAATCCAACTGTGTGTAATAAATAAGGACATAAAATATTCTCGAGCTGTGACATCACAAGTTAACAGCGCTTCTCAGCAACGCTCGATTCTCTGAGCAATTTAAGTTCTTATTTTGGGGTCAATCTCATTTGACTTGCGGTCATTATTTTTATCAAGAAAAATGGTTTTATGAGAGATAAATGTTAAGTATTACATGCATCCACACACAAAAAAAAAAGTCAAAGTTTTTAAAAAAACTGTATTCAGCCAAGTGGTCTGGATATCCGTGCTAATGTTGCTATGTCAATGGTCACACGGTTTCTAGCAACATGGCTATCTCTGCTAATGTCACTATGGCAATGGTCACACGGTTTCTAACAACATGGATATCTCTGCTAATGTCGCTATGGCAATGGTCACATGATTTCTACCAACATGGATATCTTTGCTAATGTCGCTATGGCAATGGCCACATGGTTTCTAGCAACATAGATATCCCTGCTAATGTCGCTATGGCAATGGCCACACGGTTTCTGAGAACAATAATATCCATGTTTATGTCTCTAGTAGAAATAGCCACACGGTTTCTAGCAACATGGATATCCATGTTTATGTCTCTAATAGAAATGGTCGCATGGTTTCTAACAGCATGGCGTTCCCTGCTAATGTGCTATGGAAATGGTCAATTGGTTTCTAACAACATGGCTGTCCCTGCTAATGTTGCTATGGAAATAGTCACATGGCGTCTAACAACATGGCTGTCCCTGCTAATGTTGCTATGGAAATAGTCACATGGTGTCTAACAACATGGCTGTCCCTGCTAATGTTGCTATGGAAATGGTCACATGGTTTCTAACAACATGGCGTTCCCTGCTAATGTTGCTATGGAAATATTCACATGTTTTGTGAGAACAGTAACGGTGAAAATAAAACTGTCGAGAGCGAAAGATATAGATGTTATTTAAGAAACCCTGATTAGTGTAACATTCGGTATAAAGAAGTGTGTTACTATGGGAACGGAAACAATAACAGTCACTTAACATTTTAGAATAAGTGAAAGAGTAACAGTCAAAACAATACGTCGTAGATTAAATGAAAGTCAGAATCTGTCGTACGCACTGATAGATATTTTTATCATTTTTACATTACATGTCACGAATCTAAGCGCACAGAACTTCGACATGATAAGATCTTCAGTAGTACTCACTATCGACCTGTGTAAATAAGTACATCAAGTTTACCCTAATCTGTTCTTTAATAAATCCGCAGACATATTTAGTCTCAAGAAGTTTGGCAAACCTATAAAGTTCTTATCTATATTTTCGAATCTTAATGTGGCTTTGTGTTATGTATTTTTAGGTCTTCTACTTGCGTCACCTTAGACTAACTTGAAATACTTAACGTTTTAAAGGTCGTTTGTGTCAACGCTCTACAGCGTACACCTCTATAACGTCTCTCATAGCACGTTTTTCTTTTTCGCTCCTTAAAAATATGTAGATCAACACATCATTGTATGTAATTTTGTTATCGTAAAGTGTTTGCTGTGAAATGCTTTTCTATTGTTTTGGTAACGTTTTTCTGTTGCTCTTTTAACACTTTTCTATTGTTTTGGTAACGTTTTTCTGTTGCTCTGTTAACACTTTTCTATTGTTTTGGTAACGTTTTTCTGTTGCTCTGTTAACACTTTTCTATTGTTTTGGTAACGTTTTTCTGTTGCTCTGTTAACACTTTTCTATTGCTCTGTTAACACTTTTCTATTGCTCTGTTAACGCTTTTCTGTTGTTTTGGTAACGTTTTTCTGTTGTTCTGTTAACACTTTTCTATTGCTCTGTTAACGCTTTTCTGTTGCTATGTTAATGGTTTTGTTAACACTCTTCTGATGCTCTGTTAACGATTATCTGTTGTTTTGTTAATGGTCTTCTGGTGCTCTGTTAACGATTTTCTGTTGTTTTGGTAACGTTTTTCTGTTGCTCTTTTAACACTTTTCTATTGTTTTGGTAACGTTTTTCTGTTGCTCTGTTAACGCTTTTCTATTGTTTTGGTAACGTTTTTCTGTTGCTTATTTAACACTTTTCTATTGTTTTGGTAACTTTTTCTGTTGCTCTTTTAACACTTTTCTATTGTTTTGGTAACGTTTTTCTGTTGCTCTGTTAACACTTTTCTATTGATCTGTTAACACTTTTCTATTGCTCTGTTAACGCTTTTCTGTTGCTATGTTAATGGTTTTGTTAACACTCTTCTGATGCTCTGTTAACGATTATCTGTTGTTTTGGCTGATAATTTGTTGTATGGAGTGTGAGGAGCCTAGTTTTTTAAACATATTTTGTTGGTAGGATTCGATCTCGAGACTTCTTGATAGAGAAATTTGCCAGTTTTACAAAAAAAAAAAACAAAAAAAAAACAGAAATTAAATAAATATTTTGTTAGGACTTCTCTGAAGACGGTAACAGATTAGAAGCCGAAACGTAGGATATAAACGAGAGAGAAATGATAACAGTAATAGCTAATTCTTAATTACATTGTGGTGATCGTATAGGCGTGTAACCAATGACAACGACCGAGCACGAACATTTTCGTGTTTTAGATACTTATATAACTTACAATTGTCCGACGCCACCTAGTCCATTTCTGTGATATTTTAAACGTAAAATAAAATTTGAACCTACACAGAATTGAATGAGTCACCACGTGCTGGTGGCGCCAGCGTCACTGACGTCAAGGGGGTTTCCTTTCTATGGATAACAAACTATCTTATTGAACCTTTCCAGCTGCAGTAGAAAAAGCAGTAACTATTTTTTTGTCTTCTCCACATCTGTACAAAGACGTTTTTATGTTTAAACATTTTCTCCGAGCCAACTCCCACGATGATTGGATACTGTAACAAGACAATCATTAAAACTCCATTCATAGCACTGACCCAAAAAAAGGAGGTGTGTGAAACCACACATACGTCAGCAACTATATTATTTTCGTCTTAGTTTATGAACTCGCGTGTGATACGGACGGACATCCAACGATACCTTAACAATTCCGAGAAGGGAAGTCTTAAAAGCATGTCATTGACGTTTTAAAACACTGGATTAATTTCATATGCTGAACACAAACACGAATGTTTAAGAAATAATAATAAAAAAAATGGGAATAACGGGGCGCCTTCATTTGAATTTTGTCAGTGTAATGGATCAAGGTCGTTATCGTTTCTGGTTCAGTATGAATCAATACCGGAAACATCAACATTAATTTTTTTGTTTGTGGTTCTGACATGTAATCAGACCAGTTCAGATTCTACACCGTAAGCCTACCCAAAACACTGGTTATTAACCAATTATATAAACTATATGCACAATTACTAAAAACATCAAATAGTTCTTGGTTTGTTTTTCGTCCCTCAATGGCTTAGCGGTGGGTAGAATACAGACAGCCCATTGTGTAACTTTGCGTTTAACAACAACCAAGCTAAGCCTTGTTTTTAACACACTTTAATAAAACTCGAAGAAATTCATTAACAGTTACAAAATTATCGTATTTTAAGGAATTTGTACAGTTTCTCTGTTGATGATGTATTATAAGGAGACAACATCTTGTCACATCTAACTTAAATACATCTCACACAGACAGAAGAATCATGATCTCATAATCTTTGTAAGGCTGGTATAATCAGTATGTTCGACCATGATTTTATTCTAAAGTAAACCAACACGAGCCAAGAAAAGAAAAATATAAATAAACAGAAACTCTTATTTCACCTTGAAACGTTTGATGTATCTATTTCTACAGAAGAGCAAAAAAAAAATCTAATCATCCCCGCATCATGTTAACATATCGCACATCCGGTGGATGATCCATTCTGGTTATCACACTTTCATGTAGTCAAAGAAGAGTGGGATTAACCAAATCAATCGCGAATCCTCCAAAAAAACAACAACAGATAAACAATACTGACTACTCAAACAAGCGATTACAGACTTTCTATTGTAGAAGTATTTCAAAGATGTCAGAATAGAGAGAGATTAGCCCCCATCTCCAATAGATGGCAGGACACACACACACATTAAATTGTACGGGCTAATGATTTTTCCAGAATGAACTGCGTTTTTAGTCCAAAAATAAAGATTTTGTGAACTGTTTATTTTTCACAAATTCCGCTAACACACACCCACATACATTTTCCCCCATATTTTAGCCGCCAGTATATCAGAATAGGACGAAATTTCCACTCTAAACGTAAACATGGTCGGATAAGCCTACATTCAAATCATCTCTTCCAGTTTCATTCTAATGGCTGGTTTTATTAACTTCACACTTTGCTCCACACACACATTTTTTTTCCCGATGTCTATGAAAGTTTCAACACCTTTACAAAATTTAAAATAATTGCTCATTCGCCAAAAGAATTAAACTATTACTAGTTCGTTGATTTGTTTTCCGTTTAATTTCCAAAACTATAAATCCATCTAACTGTCTTTTAATGTAACTTGTTCTCCCCCTATCTGTGAAATTAATATTTGTCCATCCTTGGATGTAATATATTTAACAAACACTGAAGAAACCTCACTGTAGTTATTATCTTCTACAGGTTCTCCTGTCACGTGCACTAATGAAGGAGAGGACGTGATACTTCCATCTATTACTAAAAGCCCCTGCATTAAGTGTGAATGTAAGGTAAGTATGGAACATTTCATATAATTCACGATGACTGTCTTTTTTTTTCTTTCTGGTTGTGGTGAAGGCATCGTTTAAACTCGCAAAGCATTAGGCTTAACACTAACGTTTTATGACAAGTATAATTGGGTAAACATTCACTTCATTAGACCTAACACTAATGTTTTATGACAAGTATAATAGGTTAAACATTCACTTCATTAGGCCTAACACTCATGTTTTATGACAAGTATAAGTGGTTAAACATTCACTTCATTAGGCCTAACACTCATGTTGTATGACAAGTATAATTGGGTAAACATTCACTTCATTAGGCCTAACACTAATGTTTTATGACAAGTATAATTGGTTAAACATTTACTTCATTAGACCTAACACTAATGTTTTATTTCAAGTATAATTGGTTAAACATTTACTTCATTAGGCCTAACACTAATGTTTTAAGTTTCGTTTCATTAGACCTAACACTAATGTTTTACGACAAGTATAATTGGTTAAACATTTACTTCATTAGGCCTAAGACTAATGTTTTATGACAAGTATAAGTGGTTAAACATTCACTTCATTAGGCCTAACACTCATGTTTTATTTCAAGTATAATTGGTTAAACATTTACTTCATTAGGCATAACACTCATGTTTTATGACAAGTATAATTGGTTAAACATTTACTTCATTAGACCTAACACTAATGTTTTATGACAAGTATAATTGGTTAAACATTTACTTCATTAGGCCTAACACTCATGTTTTATGACAAGTATAATTGGTTAAATATTCACTTCATTAGGCCTAAGACTTATGTTTTATGACAAGAATAATTGGTTAAACATTAACTTCATTAGGCCTAACACTAATGTTTTAAGTTTCGCTTCATTAGACCTAACACTAATGTTTTACGACAAGTATAATTGGTTAAACATTCACTTCATTAGGCCTAAGACTAATGTTTTATGACAAGTATAAGTGGTTAAAGTTTCGCTTCATTAGACCTAACACTAATGTTTTATGACAATAATAAAATTATAATTAGTTAAACATTTACTTCATCTACACAGGAACATATGCACTCTCGATGTTGTTGTAAGTTAGTTCACGGAGAATACACATTTGCTTGTGTGTTATCACGGATAGTACGTGTTTGCTTGAGTGTTATCACGGATAGAACGTGTTTGCTTGAGTGTTATCACGGATAGAACGTGTTTGCTTGAGTGTTATCACGGATAGTACGTGTTTGGTTGTGTATTATCAGGGATAGTACGTGTTTGCTTGTGTGTTATCACGAAAAGTACGTGTTTGCTTGAGTGTTATCACGGATAGTACGTGTTTGCTTGTGTGTTATCACGGATAGTTCGTGTTTGCTTGTGTGTTATGACGGATAGTACGTGTTTTGCTTGTGTGTTATGACAGAGATTACGTGTTTGCTTGTGTGTTATGACAGAGATTACGTGTTTCCTTGTGTGTTATCACGGAGAGAGAACGTGTTTACTTGTGTTACCATGGTGTGTTCGTGTTTACTTGTATATTATTATGGAGAGTATTTATTTAATTGTGTTATCAAAAAGAGTACGTGTTTCGTTGTCTATGCATGTTTGAACTTTTCTGACTCTACTGACAAATCAGTCAACATAGTTTTAGGAAAACCAGGTCAAATTTCAGTCTAACAGTAACACGTAATTTTCAGACTGAAGACAATGTAAGCACTGTGTGTGTGTGTGATTCTTTTATTCATCACATTAAATTGCCAATCTAGCAGGCGGTCTGTGTTATATATTTTGTGTATAACTTAACAACATAGGTTTGTATTTCAATCTCTAAATTACATGCATGCTAATAAAGTTGAATAACTGGATTTTTACAGCAAAGCATCGTCTCTTCCGTTATTAAAGCTTGTCTTTTATCATCATAATGGTTGTCTGGAGTCTGCGCAGTGCAAACCATGAGAAGTTATCCTTACTTCTACTAAAACATCCAATCATGATGGCTGTGTGGTGTCTGTGTTTACAGGTTCTATCTTGGCTTTGTTTTTGTTTCAGAAAACATCAGCTGTGTGAGAATTATGTAGAACCACATGTATAAAATCCTTTTAAAATGTTGGTTTGTTGACTGTTTCGGGATCTCACGTGTTATACAAGGCTATCTATCTACATTAGCATTTCCTAATTGTGACCTGATCGAATAGAAAAAATATAGCCATTCAACAGCAACCAACATATAACAGAATAGTAGAATTTGACTTTAACTCTTAAAATGCACCCACAGCACCAAAACACAGAATGCGTTTACTTTTTTTTTCGTTGTGGGGGACACAAACCAAGAACCCTCGGATTCACAATTTGGCATGCTAACCACTGGATCACACCCGGCCACTTTCCAATGATCATAGTTTAAAACTTGTGAATTTCCTTAAGGACTTCATGTATTTAAACTATATGTTACAATAAGCCAGAGATCTTTTAGAATGTAGGCAAGGTTCTTTAAAGGGCAGTGTTTTCCAAACTTTTGTTCTCTACGCCTCATTTAATAAATATGGTTTATTGTGTGTCCCCGTCTCTCTCTCTCTTTTAACACAAGGATACAGATTAAAATGCTATACTTATTATTTTCATTAGTAAAAATATATTAAAACGCATAATTTTGTGTTATTGCACTATTGTTGTTGTTGTTGTTGTTGTTGTTTGTAATTCTACACAATGGGCTATCTGTGCTCTGCCCACCACGGGTATCGAAACCCGGATTCTAGCGTTGTAAGTCCGCAGACATACCGCTGTGCCACTGGGGGGCTGCACTATTGACTCAATCATAATCGCTTGCCTCCCCCCCCCCAAAAGAGATCATTTTAACCGCTTGGAGGGCGCGCCCCCACACTTTGGAAAACGTTGCTTTAAGGGATGATATGGCAGTAGTAGCCAACGTTGGACAAACTGAAGATAAAAACACCAATCTGAGAGGTTTCGGAAAAGGAAGATTTATCGTGAAAAACGCTCGTTTTTATAACTGGTGTCGTTCTCTAATGGTGGATGTAATAAATCAGGAGTCCATGATTGATATATTTTGTAAATAGCTAAATTATCACAAACCATCGATGAAACTACAAAGTTTATCGTTGTCTTTTTAAGTAAAGTCGGAACTCGCCAAGCTGTGAAGGTGGAACTGTCTTACCATATATATCCTTGTTCCAGAGCATCTGGTGTAACTGTAGGTGGAACTGTCTTACCATATATATATCCTTGTTCCAGAGCATCTGCAATAAAAGGATAATGTCATGATTTTCCAAGTATATCTACCCCTAGTGGCTAACACATCGCGTTTTACCCCCTAAGTCTCTAGATGAGTTTTGGTGAATGTTTCCCTGTGTGGTATAAGTTTCTGGATAGAGTTTTGGTGAATGTTTCCCTGTGTTCTATAAGTTTCTGGGTAGAGTTTTGGTGAATGTTTCCCTGTGTTCTATAAGTTTCTGGGTAGAGTTTTGGTGAATGTTTCCCTGTGTTCTATAAGTTTCTGGATAGAGTTTTGGTGAATGTTTCC
>NW_013672237.1:51232-53429 GCF_000517525.1 Limulus polyphemus
ATGCTCTATTAGTCTCTGGATATAGTTTGGGTGAATGTTTCCCTATGTTCTATAAGTTTCTAGATATTTTTGATGAATGTTTCCCTATGTTCTGTAAGTTTCTGGATATAGTTTGGGTGAATGTTTCCCAATGCTCTGTTAGTCTCTGGATATAGTTTGGGTGAATGTTTCCTTATGTTCTATAAGTGTCTAGATATTTTTGATGAATGTTTCCCTATGTTCTATAAGTTTCTGGATATAGTTTGGGTGAATGTTTCCCTATGCTCTATTAGTCTGGATATAGTTTGGGTGAATGTTTCCCTATGCTCTATTAGTCTCTGGATATAGTTTTTGGTGAATGTTTCCCTCTGCTCTATTAGTCTCTGGATATAGTTCTGGAAAATATCCCCACTCACAAGCTAGCCGGACCAAACCTGGCACACGTGCTCTGGAACCAAGGGCGAGTGTCCTATTAGTGTTTGTTTCGGGTACGGACTCCCTTGGGGTAGCTATAGAAGTAATTGGGGGATAATGGGGAAACTTGATCGATACTTTGAAACCTCTTTGAATCATGAGGGGCATCCTATGCTGTGTCATTAAAACACGCAATATCCAGCTCAGTATTCCTAATGATAAAAAGAACCATTGTAATGTCTCTGCATAACTTTACAAAGTCTCCTCCTAAACAGTCATTCTGAGACGTCACACTCTTATCTGTTTATTGAAGTATCTTTACGAGAATAAGCGTATTGTGGATTCAAAAGATACAATAAGTATACTTGATTGGTTTGATTTGGACAACATCGACAAGAACAAGTTGGATCCTGTGAATCGGATGTGGTTCCTAGCTGGACTCTTACAGCGCGTGTGGTTAGAAGTAACACCTCGAGCACAGTCGGCGTGACCACACATTGACTTGTGGTTGTAGACGTCACACTTTTGAAAGCGCTCGGGTTATCGGGTTTTTATCATTTTTGTATCAAGACTTATTTAGCCTACGTGTTTTTCTGACGTATGTTAATAATTAAGTGTTTAAGCTGAATTTTTCTTACGTGAAAAAAGTTAAAAAGTTGGTACTTTAACTAGCTTATCTTTCTTTAAAGATAAAAATAAATGAAACAATCAAAACTGTACAACTCTATACCCCCCCCCCCCCCGTCTAACTGTGTGACGTCACTACGCGCTATTTATCGACGGAGACAACATTAAAGTCACTTCGCTTAACGGGAAAATTGCATGACTCACGTGTGGTCGATATTTCAGTTATGTTTATAGTTTATACCTCCTGCAGAGGTCGCTACTGTAAATGGTATGTCCTAAGAGAGCTTCGTGTAGTTTGGTGTAGACTCTCTGCGGGTGGTGGGTGTTTTATGGGTCCAAAATGATCTGGGTTACCTAATATCATAGGAGTCACACACAAAATATGAAGAGAAATACAATCAATATTTCAATAAATTCCACTAATTACATCTGTGTTTTTGTTTTATGTATTTTACGTAAAAATAAGTAATGTCTTTCAATTTCTTTACACTGAGTCAACAGACAAAAACACAGAATTTCTCAATATGGTAAAATACGTGGGCCTCACTGGGACTGAGGGTATAAAAACAAGTAGAACACTTGAGGGTTCACAGTGTAAACCTCGGGCCAGCTGTCCAGTGAAGGGTTCAAAACTGCATGTCTTTGTTTACCATATTACCTGTACTTACTCTACAGTACCAGCCTCTGTTTACTATATTACCTGAATTTACTCTACAGTACACGCCTGTGTTTACTATATTACCTGTACTTACTCCACAGTACATGCCTGTGTTTACTATATTACCTGTACTTACTCTACAGTACACGCCTGTGTTTACCATATTACCTGTATTTACTCTACAGTACATGCCTGTGTTTACCATATTACCTGTATTTACTCTACAGTACATGCCTGTGTTTACTATGTTACCTGTATTTACTCTACAGTACACGCCTGTGTTTACCATATTACCTGTACTTCCTCTACAGTACATGTCTGTGTTTACCATATTACCTGTACTTACTCTACAGTACATGCCTCTGTTTACTATATTACCTGTACTTACTCTACAGTACATGTCTGTGTTTACCATATTACCTGTACTTACTCTACAGTACATGTCTGTGTTTACCATATTACCTGTACTTACTCTACAATACATGCTTGTGTTTACCATATTACCTGTACTTACTCTAC
>NW_013672238.1:0-13231 GCF_000517525.1 Limulus polyphemus
TGGATTTTAGCATTTCAAGTCCGTGGCCTTACCGCTGTCCCATTGGGCACCCAAGTAAATCTGCCATTAGAATCACCAATGATTAAAAATTAAACCAAAAAACATCACATCTCACACCTTTTAAAGTTGCTACCAGTCTATCACTTCTTATAAATATTTTTGTTACATTTATGACTCGTAGGTCTAGTACTAAAAACACCGATTCAGCAGACGAAAGGATTTCACCATACAACCATTACTTTGCGATTTCAAACTATTTTTACTTCTTCAAAGCATTCTTTTAGTGACTTAAAATCATTGAATTCGTTTTTTTTCTTTACACAACGACCTTTAACATCACCAATTAGAAATGTTTGTTTTTTATTGGAACTGGTTGTAAATTGTCCGCTACATTATAAACTACTATTGTATAATGAATAACAGCAGATGATATCACTGATGTATTGTTTTGTGAACTAATTACGACGAAATTACAGCAAATCCAGTTTTCGAGGTTTTTAAGCTCGATACAGTTTGTGATACTTACATCGATTCCTTCCTTTTATTTGTCATTTTTAATCAATTTGAGGACCATAACATAATTTTTATTTATTAAAAGTTGCTCTTTTAAGTACGATAACATATATAAAGTTTATAGTTCGATTTTAATACACTAAAGGGCGCAGCTAGCAGATCATGTAATTTGCCGGTGTATTGTAAATACTTTCTGAAATCGAGTATGTTGACATTTTCTTTCGTTAGAAATTTCGCATGGTATTTTATAATTGTTTTGTGAGAAATTTTTCAAGAAAACTGGTATTATTAGTATTATTTCAAGGTTATACGGTGCATTTTAACACAGGTACTTATTAATTTTAAAGTACAGCAACGAAGATGTGAGTGAACTTGCACAGTTACATTTGCACTTAACGTCTTAAGTTAAACTGAGGTTCAAGTTTTTATCTTTAATAAGTTATACCTTATACTTTTACAGAAGTTATACTTACACTTGAGATTAATTAAAGTTAAACTTAGTTTCGATTTCAGTCCATAGATTAACCAAAATAATATTGATAAGCTAAAAAGCTTTTTTAAATAGTATAATTGAAAGTTTATTTAAATAGGTTTAAGCTTTTAATACTTTAGTTTAAGAAAATTGAATACCCGTGGCATCTATAGTATATATATAATATATATTCCCATAGGCCTATGTTTGTAATAACTATGTTGGCTGCCTTGCAGCACATATGTGGGTTGCAGTGAATGCCTTATTAATGGTGGCTTTGCCTAATGCTTTTATATGCTTGTCTACACATGTTAAGCATAAATCATTATCAGTGCAGTGTTATTGTGGGGGAGGGTATGCAGTTTAGCAGCCTATTTTCTATACTGGATTTTTGCCTGTAAAAGCACAATTTTACCATCTTTTTTGTTCTACATCGTATGTGATTGTACATTCAACTCTTGAGTGCAATTTTTATAACACTTTTAACAATAAGTTTCAGTTGAGCAGTGATTTTTGACCTTGATTTAAAAAAATGGGATATATGCTGCTAAACTGCAATTTTACCCAAAATTGTCATGCTTACTTAAGAATTACTTTTTTAGGATGTTTTTGGGGTAAATCGTCTTACTCCAGGTATGACACGTACTTAATATGTGACATAGACCAATAACCCTTGCTATATGAGGTGATAAAATAAAAGCCTAAAGACATGTAAACTGAAGTGGATAATTTTGGATACCTAAAGGCATTACCAGTGGGCCTACAACTTTAATTACCACAAAATATTCATATTTATGCAGTTAACTATGCAAAGTAGGAAATTAGCAAGAATACCTAACTTACAACATTACTTAGTTTGTAAATCAAGACTGAATTGATCTGTTTAAGTCAATTTGTGCTCAAAGATATTGTTACGACAGCGGAAGACACGTGACGCTAGTAACACGTCATGAGCTTCTAGAAAATTCATGTCCCTTCATGAAGCCTCGAGTGTTTACTAGATTTTCGGTATTCTTGTATATAAGACCGCCAAGAAGTGATGGCAACAAGGCAGTTGAATTGCAGACAGAGATAGAGATGGACAGTTGGGTCGAGCGTGTGTGTCGTTCGTTGTGAATTATAGCGTTTGTTATAGCGTGACTGTGGAAATTAAGTGAATTTCAAAGTTTTTATTGAGAAAGAATAAACTAGTTTTATTTAAGAAAGGACTTGTGTCGCTAAAGTTTCATCGGAAAGAAATAATACAGGAAATTAACTAACGACTAGAGACGTAACTGTATTATTATAATAGGTACTATTATTTCTTACTTTGTAATAATGCAAAGGTTAAGGAGACAAAAAATGTTTAATGTGCAGATGTAGTGATAGGGTTTAACATTAATTTCCTATTGTAATGAAAGTTAAAGATATCAAAAGTGAATGCATGGTGAACCACCACAATAATAATATAAAAAGATGAGTTTTTTCTCACCACAAAATCAAGTGTTCATTGTTCATTTACACATGTTTTTTATGCTGTGGTCTTTACATTGAAAGATGTAAATATACGAAATATTGGATGTTATTTTTATGCTAGTCATGATCATTTAGATTGGGTAGTACAGGCATTCTGGTATATCAGGCTAATTTTTTATAAATGTATTTTATGTATGTATAATGTAGAAGAACAAGGGATCGGACCATTTGGTTCTTTAAAGATGCTCCTTACACCCACCCTTGAGAAAAAAGTAAAAATGTAAACCCACTTCTTATTTTTCAGGAAATTTAAACAATGAAAAATCAATTTTGTAACAAGTATATGTTAATACACTTGTTACAGAATTGAGGTGCAGATGTCTTAAGCAATACAAACTTTAATGAAAATGAATCTCTAAAGTCTAGATCGCGCGCACACACACACACACACACACACACACACACACACAACAACTAGTTAGTGTCTAGAAAAAACTAAGTTGTGAAAATTTACCATGGCAACATTTAATTGACCTTCGTATTCTTTTATTATTAATTTCTAAAAAAAAGGAGGGGTTTGGATCTTTCCAGATCTATGCCTTCTTATATAACATTAAATAATAGAGTCATTAATTTATGAAGAAATAGTGGAAGGGTTGAGGTGATGTTTTGACCCCTCCCCTATATCAGTGTCTTTTTGTACAACATTAAATAATATAACATACATAACATAATGTTTAGGGACAACAAGGGATCTGTTGGTCCATCTTGGTTGTCCCATCCTCTAAACTAAACTTAAAAAAAAAGAAACCTTAAAGGCAGCCCTTAACGTTCATATAGTTATCAAGCTTTCTCCTAAACTTATTTAAATTTACTGCCCCCACAACATCTAAAGGCAACACATTTCAAAGGTCAACCACCCTGTTATAAAAATATAACTTAGCTGAAGATGACTACTACTATACCAAAATTAATATTTGTGTCTCCTTGTCGTATCATCCTCACCATTAAGTATGGAAAAGGATGTTGCATCAACACCATTAGTTCCCTTAACAATCTTAATCACCTCGATCAGAACCCATCTAACTCTTCTTTTTACAAGAGAAGACAATTTCAGAGATCTTAACCTCTCCTTGTATGACAACCCTTCCACCCTAGGCACTATTCTAGTAGCATTTTTCTGAACCTTTTCCAACAATTCAGTGTCTTTCCTAAGGTAAGGAGCCTAAGACTGAACACAGTATTCCAAATGTGGCCTAATCAGTGACCTACACAATGAAATTATAACCTCCTTAAACTTGTATTCAATATTTTTGTAAATACAACCTAAAATCATATTTGCTCTACTACTAGCAACAGCATACTGCTTGGATGGCTTAAGAGACTGATCTATCACTACACCAAAATCCCTTTCTTTCATAACACTGTTAATGTTATTCCCATCCATGTGATACTTATAATTCAAATTATGATAACCCACATACTTGGATACTTCTATATCCCTTCCCTCATCCCTTGTAGATGATCTACATTGGTAGTTGAACAGAGCCCACACATTGGCAGGGGTCCCGCTTCCTCCTCCACAGCCAGATTTACATTTGTTCACAGATGCATCCCTTCAGGGCTGAGGTGCTTGAGTGGATCACCAGGAGGTTTCAAGTCATTGGTTTGTGGGTGAGAGTTCTCTTTTCAAACTCCTGGCTGGTAGTCGGGCTTTGGATATATCAATGTCTTTCTCTTGCCAACTGCCTGCTGGTTATGATCCATTCCAACAATCATCAAGGTGGCACCAGGTTCAGATTGATGCCTTTGCCACTGTTCTCAATCACAGATTACCTCAGTTTTGGTCCCCCTTTCTCAAGCTTTGGCTGCCAATGCCTTCAGCCAGGATTGGTGTTATCTGTTCCTTTATGTTTACCCTCCCATCCATTTACCTCTTCAGGTTGTCTCTCTCATCCATGCCACGGCATGCACGGTCTTTCTGATTGCTTCTTACTGGCCTGCTCAACCTTGGTTTCTCCAACTACAAGTGGTCTCTTCCCTTCTGTCTCGACCTGCTCTGTGAACTCCAGTCACCAGCACTCCATCCCGAGCTGTCTGTCCTCCGTTTTCATGCCTGGCTTTTGTCAAGGAGTTCCAGTTTCTCTTGCAGAGTAGTTTCACATTTAGCCTGTTCCATTTGCTCTTCTTTGGCTATCTATCAATGCCAATGGAGAATTGGTTCAGAGTTTCTCACGTGGCTTATTGAGAGGGGTTTTTTGGTCTCCTCGATTTTGGGGTTTAGGATGGCGTTATTCCATACATTCAGTTTTTCACGCTTCTGTAGGGTCTTTGCTTATCCTGTCCTTTCTATGTTGATCCATTCCTTCTGGCTCTGTCGGCCAACCACCCTATTAGAAAAATAAAATTTTTACATGTATCTGAAGATTACTAGTTCCCTGACAAAATTTATTTTTGTATCCCATACTCCTACTATTTTTCCCATAAAGTACAAAAAAAAAAAGATGATGCATTGACACTATCAGTTCTACCAACAATCTTAAACACCTCAATCAGATTCCCTCTGATTCTTTTTTTTTTTCAAGAGAAAGCAGTTTCAGAGATCTTCACCTGTCCTTGTATGACAACTTTTCCATTCCAGGTAACATCCTAGTGGCCTTTCTCTGAACCACTTGTAACAATTCAATGCCCTTCCTAAAGTAAGGAGTCTAGGACTGAAAACATTACTACAAATGAAGCCTAACCAGTGACAAGTACAATGAAATATAACCTCTTTAGACCAGGCCTTGGTAAATATTTTTAGATCTAGGAGCCAGTCCAAAAACTTAAGAGCCAGATGTGCCTAACCTAACTTCATGACTGTTTGTATTAGGAAATGAGGCTACACTAGTGCCTTGATTAACTGCACCTGTGTTATCCATGATCCTTGATTATCTGCATTTTGTTTTTCCCAAGATGTTCTCAAAATAATTGTTCCATTACAGTTCTAGACAATAATTTACATGTTTTGAAGAAATTAATTTTGGATGCAAAAGTTCAGGTGTTGCTTGATATCTGGTGTTTTCGCATGCAGGAACTGGTGTGCATTCAAGTCGTAAGTTGGCCGGTTCAAGCCTAGCCTTGCCTCTTTTATTTTTAGTTGTTAAGACAGGAATACAAAATATCTGTAGCATGGTTAACTTGATTGGATTAGTGATTAAAAACATGGTATACAAAAACACACAAAATACACTAAGATTTCTTAAAGACTTCACTCCGCTTCAGCTGTCATTCACTGTTCTATGCTGCATGGCAGACTTCTTTAGCCACAGATACATGTTCATATTGTGTTGGGTTGTTGTCCAGTTAGGCATTGTCCTCTTCCCTACAGATAATTGGTATCTTCAGTCTGTTTAAACAAAGGCTTTTCCATAATAAATACAAAGCATAGATTTACACTCATTTTTCACAGCCATTGATAGGGTGTGAATGCACTTCTTTGTCAATAGCAGAAAATGTGCCAACATTTAGGAGCTATTTAGGTCTATGTTAGCAATTAAATTCAACTAATACAGGAATGGGCAATCAAAAGAAGAAGTATTATAGGAGATAAAGTGCAATTGGACTCGTGTAACTCATGAAATTTGAAGAAATCAAGTATGAACAACCAACACTTGGCTTTTATGATTATGATGACTTTTATAGTTTTTCATCATAATGTGATTAAACGACAGTAGAATATTATAATTTAAACAAGGATCTTAAATATATTGAACAATTATAGTTAGATTAAATAATGGGCTAACTAGTGAAATACATTAGCAGTGTGTTTTACGCCTTGTGGGCCATGTTACTTAGATGGTTTGCATTCCCTCATTTTGGCCTTGCTTATCCAAGCCAATTTTCAAGAGATGTATCTAGCATTGGGTGCATTTGCTGTATTCATTGATCAGCCTATTCCTTTATTGCTTCTTTTCTATCTCCCAGTGCAATTTGTTTTGCTGAGTTTCTGAAGAAATTGGATACTCCCGACTGGAATACTGAATTCTGTTTACAGAACACCTTTTGATCACATCAAAACTTAGTAATATCATCATTGTATTACCTATACAGACCCATTTAGCTGCTTGTTGGGCTTAGAATTCCCTAACATTAGCTGTCATCAACTTCTCTAAGAATATTACAAATGGCTAACCACTTTAGCTTTTATTAGTTTCATCTGTCCAACTTTTACTGGTTTGTGGCCTCATTGGACTCTTAGAAAATAAGCTGGCTGAAACTGCAGCTAAGTCAGTCTACATTGGCATTGTTAAGCTTTTGTTCATTCCATATCTTTTTATGAAGTTTGCCATCAGAGTGAGGTCTTTGAGGTGACCATTAATATTGAAAGAGCAACAGTAAAACAAGTTCTTCCAGTTCCAACTTGAACAGAAATATTGGCTTTCTAGGTTTCAAAGAACCTGTAAAGTTTTTTTGTATTTTACAGGCATATTTATTTGCTTAATGTAAATATTTACACTGCCATTGGTGCTCCCCCCTTTCCTTCATTTAAACATACAGAAGGTTTGGGTCTGTGCCCCACATTCTAGTACAGTACTTCATTGATCAGGTGTTCTAGAATTGGTTGCATAATTAACAGTACATTTTTGTCCATCATTTGAATCTCTGAAAACAAATACTGGTTTCAAGATGATAATTATGTTGTGTATTATCAGAGCTGGAAAAAGTGATCGTACAGTATGTTACCAAAGATTGGTTATGTTTAACGAAGATTGCTTCAGTCTAGACATTTTGTGATATATTAAGGCCTCCAAGTGAATTCTTTAGAAACTTATAAATCTGAAGTTAAACATTTTCAATCAAAAATGTTGCTGTAAAATTTTGATACTGTAATCATGTTTTCACCATAATTATCCAGAAGAAATTCTTGGAAATAACTTTGATGTGGAGGAATAATTCTGACTTCATTAAGAGCATTATCAGAACTTGAAAAAAAAGAAACTTTATTTTTGCTGTCACCTGCTGTGAAACCTGGTACTATTTTAAATCTTGAACTGTTTTCTGTTATGTTAGATAATTCTGTTCTTAAATCTTTGGATCTTCCATCTTCTCCTGATGTTCATGTTATTGCTGATGGCTTCAAAGATCTGCAGAATGTTAACATTTTTCACATTCATCATACAGGTGGCCTTTTTATTGGGGTTGTCTTTTTCTTCAAAAGTTCTCGCTCCCTAGACCATAATTTTTGGAGGGAATGGGATTTTATGCTTGGTCTTCTTCGTAGTCTTTTTGTCAGTTTTTGTTTTCATGGGTTATGGTTTGTAACATTCTGAGACCTTCTTCTTCTGCTACTTCACTGTGTAAGAGTCTTACTGATTGGTATCTGTTATTGTGTGAAGTCTGTTTTCTTTGATAGTAACCTCTTGCAAATAACCTCGGTGTTGCAAGAAAGATACTCCCCCCCCCCCCTATCATATTTTGGATAGGTGCACCAGCAAGAGCTCATTTAGGTTCTAATCTCTTATTCTTCTTTTACTGTTCATCATCCTCCTGCTTTCTCTCTCTCCCACTCTTTGTGTACCATATCTAAACAGAATGTTAGTGACACCGTGGTTTCCACAGTTCTCTTCTTCCTGAGACACCAAGAATGTCCAATATCGAACAATTATCCATTTATATAGATTTTGAACATAAGTCAACATCTGGTTTCCACAGTCTTTCCTTCTTCAATCTTTCCAGTTTCTGCTATACTTTCAATTTCTTCTTTCCTCATAACATGTCCAAGAAACTCCAACTGTCTCTTTCTGGTGTTAGTCAGCAGCTTCTTCCCACAATCTGCTCTTGATAGAATATCTTCATTTGAGGTGCATCTTGTCCAACATACCTTCAAGATGGTCTTTAAGAACCACATCTTGGTTGCTTCAATTCACTTTTCCATACTTGGTGATATTGTCCAACATTCTGATGCATGAGTGAGAATTGGTATAACATAGCAATCTGAAATCCCATATAAATTTTACTATTTGTTAGTATCCTTTTCATTTTCAGAAATGTTTTGTACCATCCCTATTTTCCATTTTATTTCATGAGTATACATGATTATATTTACCATCTGATGTTATCCAGGTTCACAGGTAGTTGTGTTTATTGACCTGCTTTAACTGCTCATTATCCACTTTGATAATGTTTACAGGAATGATCTTCTTTGTAATTACCATGCTCTATGTTTTCCTACATTTAATTCTTAAACCCTTCTTCTCAATTTCGCTAACATTTTTTTTGCAGTTTCTCTTCTGAATCAGCTATTAAAACTGTGATATCAGCATAATGCAAGTTGTTTGTATTCTGTCTGCCAGTGGTCAGCCCTGGTAAATGCTCAATCTCCTTCGGGATTTTCTCACTATACTAATTAAATAAGTCAGGTGAAAAGACACAACCTTGCCTTATGCCTCTTTTAATTTGGATGAAATCAATTTCTTTTCTATCTTCACTGCTGCAGTTTGGTCCCAATAGAGGTTTCTTAAAATTTTCAAGTCTTTACCATCAATGTCCAGTTTTTCCAGCATTTTCATCAACTCCACATGCTTGACTCTATCAAAAGTTTTGGTATAGTCAATAAAATGCAGGAAAAAGTCCTCCTTCATTTCTATTGCACTCTCCAAAAGCATTCATACTAGGAAGATAGCATTTCTTGTACTATGATCTTCATTAAACTTGAACATTGAACTTTTGCAATCTCCTGTTTTCTTCTTCTAGCTGTCATCATCAACACTTTTAATAAGATCTTTGTAACATGGCTCATTAAATTGATGGTCCGATAGTGTTCACATTCAGTGGCTCCAGGTCTTTTGGGGAGTGCATTAAAGATTGATTCACTGAGATCTTCAGGTATCTTACCATTTTCATAAATCCCATCAATGATAGTTGTTAAATTTTCCCTATACCAAATTCTTCAAAATATTTTACTTGTTCTACAGCAGTTTTGTTTGGCTCTGTAACTTTATTGGTTTTCATTCTGTTGATAACTTTTCATTCATGCTCTTCTTAATAGATGGCTTTTCTTCACAATTGTCATGGAATAATTCTTGAATACACTCTATCCATCTTTTCAATACTTGTTCTCGTTCCATAATTACATCACCATTTATAGGTTTGATACATCGACTAGCAGTGCATCCTCCTTTACATGTGATGTCTTTGATATTCCTATTCATTGATGTAACATTTTTATCCTTTTGTTTACTAATTCTATACATATTTAATTAAGCCATTTTTCCTTTTTTTCATTGCACATTAATCAAATTATTTTGTCAAGTTTCTAACACTCTTCCATACTATGGGTTTTCATCCTTTTTCTATCTTCCATGAGCTCAAGGATTTCATTCATCATTCATTTTTGTTTGTTTTGCCTTAATTTTAATGGAATAAACTCCTTGGCTGTTTCAACTAGTGCCTCTTTAAGAATTATTGATTTTGAGATATTTTCTTCATCTTCATCTGTTATTGAAAACAGTTTTTAACTGCAACTGTATATGTTTCTTTAATCAGGTCTTTTTCCATTAGAATTGTATAATTGAGCCACTTTGCCACTTATGGCTTCTTATGTTTCTTCAACCCTATCTTGATGTTGCATACTACAGGGACATGGTTGCTCTCACAGTCAGCCCTTGGGTAAATGTTTGATTATTGTACTGCATTTCTAAATCTTCTATTGATTGTGATGTTATCAGTTTGGTTTCTAATAATATTTCCAGGATTTTTCCATGTATACCTTCATCTTGGATGGTTCTCAAACCATGTATTTGTAACAACTTGATCATTTCTAACACTCCAATTAATCTATTTCTCTTCTCTTTCATTTTTCTCTCAAAGTCTATGTGGTTCAAAGGTTTTGTCTATTTGCTTACAAACAACTTTTGCATTTAGATCTTCCATTGCTATGACCACTTCTTGAGGTTTGCATTGCTTTTTCACTTTATTAAGGTCTTCATAGAAATTATCAATGTCCTTTTCCTCATCTTCAATTGTTGGTGCATACACTTGTATTATTAAAATGTCGAAAGGTCTAGTCTTTATTTTCACAAGCATCATCTCTATCAGATATTTCCCAAAATTCACGCAAACACATTGAATTTTCATCATCCAAAATCAACCTAACTCCTCTTTTGTGCATCTGACCTCCTGAAGACATGATATTCCTATCTTCTGTAATAATAATTTTAGCATCTTTCCAGTGTGTTTCACACAGACCTAGAATATTGATCTTTGATATCTTCGTTTCTTGCTTGACAGTAAACAGTTTTCCAATTTGGTGTAGAGTCCTCACATTACACATTGTGCCACTTTGACTGCTCACTTCTAGTTGTGGAGAGTAGCATGCTGACCTTCCTTACTGGGTGAGGTGGTCTCCCCATTTCTGTCAGGGACCCCTTTAATGTCATTGTGTTTTTTTTTATTCAAGAAATACCATAGATTATGCTTGGCAAAATACTGCAGCAAGTTGCTATGTTTAAATAACTTGAGCAAGTCTCCTAGTCGTTGTTTGACATACACTCTGACTGGACTGTTTGGAAGGGTTGTCTAGGTTCATTAGTTTCTCTTTAGTGAAATTTATTACATTTTCCTTGATGCAAACATGCAAAACAGTGGTGGATTTACAAAATGCTCATCTTTATATCCTGAGTCATCTGTCATTTCTTCATTTTCTATGTTCTTACCTTTGGGAGTTTTTCTTATCAGTTCATTGCTTTTTTTTGCTCCATGCATTTTCTGTCAAGTAGTCAAGGCCTTAGTTGGTCATCTCCATTCATTTAACATTGCCTTCCACTTTTATATGGATGATTGGCTTTTTTTTCTCCTCTTTTGTCCATTTGGTTACTGGAGTTTTGGATCATCACATTTCAGGGGATTCTTCAGTCATCTCTTATGCACTTTCAGGTCTTGGAATTTCATGTACACAAACTTTTGTCTTCTACACCTAATGTTAGAGGCATCCTTTCTTCTCTGGGGATAAAGGTTTTAATTTATGTTATCTCAGCATGTTTACAATTGAGCATGTCACATTCAATATGTGGTGATCGTTTTAGTGGATTCTCCTTCCTGAGAGCTTTATTAACCTTCCTGTAGGGTGGATCCCTCCCCTGGTTTTTCATTGGTTATCCAAATGGTTACATTATCTGTTAATCAATGCCATTTCACTGGTGGCTAACAACCTTCTTCCACTCTTCTGGTCTCTATACCTGGATCCAGCTTCCCTGGCAGGATGCCTTGTGTTAAGATTGAGAAAATTTATCCCTTTGCACTTACCCTTCTCTCCATCTTCTGTCATTGATATTAGCCAGAGTCAGTTTTATGAAGTGTTGAGTTCTCTTCAACATGCCATTTGTCAGGCCTAATCATTGTTTCTCCAGTTTTAATTCTTATGAAGAATAGGTTATGTTGTCATCTTTATGGGAATATCTTCTGTGTCAGTCTCAGCCTTGAACATCCATTTTTCTAATCAATGTTAAATGTCCAAGGCTTCAAGACTGGCTATTGTTTAGTCCTTTGTCACAAGATACAAATGGAGAAGCTGTATTCTTTTTCAAATGGCTTGAATGCTAGCCCAGTTTTGCTGAAGGTCATTCCTTGCTGTCTACTGGTCTTGTTGAGCTGTTTTCTGAAGCTGATGCAGTCAACATTCTATATATTATCTTTCTCCATATCCTCAATAAACTACTTTCCTTTTCATGTATTTGTTTCCTGAGGATGCTTATCAGCTTCCTTTATTGCAGGCTATAGAGCCATCTTATTTGCCACCTTTTAACTTCATGGGAGCCATCAATCTCTTTTATCCCCATTGTTCACAGATCTCTTCTGAGTTTTTTGTTTGCAATATTCCAGAGTTCCTTGACACTGTCCAAAGTGAAATTTATGTTTTTTAACTTCTTTTTAAAATGTTCACTTTATCACCTTTTTATCAAGATATAATTTTTACTATCTTGCTTGCATTGAGTAGAAGACTTTCAGATACTTTTGTCTGTATTGCATCACATACCTTATTTTCTTGGAAAAGTTCTGTAGTTTTATATTTATATCCAGATTGTGCCTTCCAAACAAAGACATGGGTTAGGAAGGAAGGTACCCACTCTACCTCAGCTATTGTGTTTCTTTTTCTGACTGACCCATTTTCTTGTTCAGAGGATTTCTTTTTTTATGTCCAGTCAGGGCTGTTCAGAATGAATCATTCAGTTGATCTTGGAACAGGTAATTATTATCTTTATATGAATCACACTCCTCAAATATTTCTCTAACAACTTTAATAAAATGGCTGTCACAGTTGATCCATTTGTTTTACCATAACGTACCCTATCACCTGATGAGTGAAGTTCAGCTTTCAGCTCACCATATTTAACATTTGGTGACACTTTCAGCATCAGTATCTTTCAGAGGACATTCCACAGGTCAGTAGATAGACAAATCCAAATTTAAATTAAACTTTTACTCCCTCAAATCTCTGTCTTTTCAGCTTCTGGATTCTATTTGATTTCTGATTCTCCATTCCAGTTGGAATTTCTAACAAGTAAAGTTGTTTACATTTCTTAAAAAAACAGTTCATGGTCTCTCTCTTTCTCTCTTGTAACACAAGGCTCAGTGTTTAGGTAGAGTCTTTCAGTTGGGACTCTTGTAGGTTATTTGTGATTGTCCTAGAAACTATACATCTGGAAAAAAGTTAAGCACTCCCGTGTTTTTTTTCAAGTGATTCAGATTTGACGTTCTTGTGACTGATTATAAATTACCATTCAATCTAAAACGTGTTTATCAAATGAAATT
>NW_013672238.1:14231-27356 GCF_000517525.1 Limulus polyphemus
GACTTAAATATGGATTTGATGCACGAGAAAATAGTGCATATTGCATCATGGACATTCAAAACCTAAAGATTTGATTACTGACAGAGTGAGAAAAGGTTTACAGTATATCAGTGTCTGTTTTGAAGTTCATTTTATCAAAAAATATAAAGTTTTTGCTTTTATGAAACTTCAAAGAATTATAATGTAATACCTTTTAAAGCTTACAAGATCATGATGCCATTAAGAAAGCTAATTAACATACTTGGAGTGTTTTTATTGACCTTGTGTAATGTAATGTTTGTTTTTACTTTCTGTAGGCTAATTTGCTCTGTAAACTATAGCAAAATCAACATGGAGGAATTTAAAGTAAAACTGGAATTTCAGAATGTGACCACACAAAAACAGGTGTGTATTTTAATGAATTAAATATATTTAATATCTTTATGAATCAACTTTAAAAGTTCTTGTTGTATATCTCATGTTTGAAAAAAAATTTGGTAATGCATATTTCATAAGTCTGACAACAAAAAATAAAACTTGGTAATTTTTAGGTATAAAATAACCAGTTTCTTACATTGTCCATTCAGTCTTAGGATCAGTAAATAAATCAGTAAATCACTCTTAAATAATGACATTTTGAGCAAGTTTATACATTTGGAACCCTTATCTTAGCATCACCTATTTTTTTTAATATTAAATGAGTATTTTTTTAATTAGCTATTTATAAAAATTAATGCAATTAAAAGCTAAACCATAAATGTTTTTAATATAATGATTAAAAGAAACAGTAAAGCTGTATTTCTTGTATACCTGTAAACTTAAACTATTTTAATACAAATATTTAATAATTTTCAAGTGAACTAAGTGAAACTGCTAAGCATACATTATTCAGCCTAAAACACTGAAGTGAAAGAATGCAACTTGGGGTATTTCTCAACCTAGCTTTGGCACTAGATGTGAATTTCTTGTGCATTTTTACATTGACTTTTAATGAAGGGAGACAACATTTCAATTTGTATGTTGAGGCCTATATCAAATGTTACTGAGCGATGGTCATTATGAACATCAAAAATCAAAGTATAAATATTTTGGTTCATAAAGTACTCAACAAAATATATCAAAGTAATTTTAAGAATACTGGTACAATGATAGTTTTGTGTTTGTTTCACTTTTACGTGTACTAGTAGTAATGAAAGAATTTTGTTTATTTATTCTATCACAGGCAGTAACAAAACTGTTGTCACAGCTGATGGCAAAAGTACCACAAAATAAGGTTCTAGGTACATCCACTAGTCAGGTAAGTTTTTATTGCCTTAATATGTGCATAAAATTCACTACCAGCAAGATCGATAAATTACACATATGTGGGTAAATAGTCTTATAACAAGTTTATCATGCTGGGCACAAAAAGGAAGATGGTGACCACTTGAAGAAGTAAATTCTAATATTATTTTCAAAACATCAGTGAGTGAGTTTATTTTTGTGCTGCTAGGTGGTTAAGATGGTTTAAATATTTTTCGCATCAGTGAACTAATTAAATTTCTGATACGGCACATTACCTACTCTCACATAAATAGCTATTCTTGCTCAGCGATGCCCTTTATATGCAAAAAAAATCATTTATGTATGCCACAAGACTTCCATCTTTCCTCCATTGGAATTTACTGATTCCAACTTATCTCTTATGAAAATAATCATGTGTCAACCCTCCATCGATAAAAATGCGACATACTCTCATGATGCATGTGGATGCTTCTATTCAATTCTACCAAACTGTCACTTCGTTTGACAGTATTTGTGTTCAGACGTTTTTCTTTTGGCGCTTTTCATGTGAATCGTGATTTTAATAGTTTAATTGTCAAAGTAGGAATTTATCATTATTATTTTTTCTTTACATTGAAGAAATCTTTTTATTTAACTTAATTTCCTAGTCTTTATTTTTTTTTCTTCTCACACTCTCATATTTTACATCAAACACTTTTCTTTGACTTACATATTTCTGCAATGAATTTTGAGGTTCATGTTCCCACTTCGGGTTTTATACCTCCAGTACTATTTTCACAGACTGCAGGTACGGGAGACCCATCATTGGATTTCTCTGCTATTATCCATTATGAGATTGATGATCATATGGGTAAACCACTAATCCTCCTGCACAAGACGAATCTGTTTGGGCTGTTGAAGATTTGATAGCCCTTTTACACCACTGGTTTTTGTCATGTTTTTCTCTACCCCTCCTGCAGAATCATCTAGGTCTAATGGGGCATTTTTATATATGATTTCTCAGGTATGTTTCATCCAATTCCCCATTTTTCTGTGATTCCTTATTACCTCAATGTTGGCTCGTTTGTCTTTTTTTGGCTGTAGCTTTACACTCGTGGTTTCACTGTAGTTGATTTTTTCTGGGGCACGATCTTGTCCTTGGTACTTTTGCCATCTCTTACTTTTTGGAATTTCTGTATTTTATTTAGTGATATGTTTTCAATCATGTATCTGTGACTTTGGAATCTTGTGTAATCTGTGCATCAATGCTTGACCCTATCTTCTTTCGTTGCACATTAGTTGCAGTTGGAGTTATGACACACCCCTATTCCTTTCCTGTCCCGATCCTTACCTTACTGTCCCTGTCCCCTTTCCAGGAGTTTCTCATCTTGTTGTTTTATTCAACAATGAAGGGCATGTCGCCAACAGTACCGGGAACTAACCAGTGGGTTCAGGTCTAGTGTGAGCTTGATATATGATATTATCCTTTGGCAATCTTTCACTACATTTCCATAGGTTCTTTGGGTTTTTCCGGAGGGACTTGTCATCCAATTCCTTTCTCCACATCCTTTGTCCCTGGTACTCTTTTCCTTCCCCATGACTTGGGATCCTGCCATCAGCCTGTGTTTGTCTGAGGCAGCAAAAGATTTTTCTGTCTTTACAGGCCATTGCACCTGTTCATCATCTTTCTCCAGGCTTTTATTCCAGGCAGTTTGTTATCCTTGAATCAAACCAGAGACTGGTGGCCTGAACTAGGTTTGTTCCGCCTCCTTCTAATTTTCAATCTGCCCATTTTACCTTGGATTCGTTTGTAACCCTGTGGTGGGCTTTATCTTCAGGTTTATCAATGAAAAAAGGAATGTCGTGGATGCTTATTTGCATATCCCAGTATTTCATCACTCACGACCATCTATTAGGTTTATTCTTCACAGGTTGGTTTCTCTGTCTTGTGCACTGCCCTTTGGACTAGCTTTGTATGTTTTGTTGGGCATTCAGAGCAATCGTTAATCACTTACATGCTCTTGGGTTACACTTTCATCTTTCTTTGGTCGATTGGCTACTATTCACTCGGTTCCTTGGCAACTACCCTCTGTTCAGGTTCTCCTTCTTCCTTTGCCAATTGGGTTTAGCTCTTCATTCATTTGGCTTCTTCCTCTCTATCATCTTCCTTCCATATTTTGTTCCAAATGTCTTCTCACCCAATTTGACACCTTACTTTTTCATTGGCATTTCATCTTCATCCTTCTTTGGAAGTACTTCTTCAATCGGGTGTGTGAACTACCCATGGTATGTTTTTCTTTCACTATTGGCATAGGATTGTGGTTTTCTTCCTCTTTGGGTTATCATCTTCTGCCTGTAGCCATTCTAGAATATTAGAATTCAGTGGGACTTTGACTGGGTAAGTTATTTTTTACTTATTTCTCCTTTTCAGGGGCTCTTTTCCCTTTTATTAATGTTCACTGTTTGGATCCTAGTCTCTGGTGAGTGGTACCTGACCAGGTATTCTTTAACTGTTCAAATCTGCACTGTCAAGCCATTTTGACTTGCATTTATATTTCCATGGCCACACAACGCGCACTTCAGAGATGGGGTGTTCCACAACATCAACAGTTCCCCATCTTAGGAAGTCATATAGAGTTGCATTTTCTCCTGTTTCTCATTCTGTTGCCCCTTTTTGCTGGGCTGGCCATTATGGTTCACAGATATGACATTTCTTGTGTGCTGCCTCTTGGCTTAGGTCAGGTAGGATCTTGGCTCTTCATATTTGCAACCACTGTGGATTTATTTTTGCATCTCTTCCCCGTTCTCCTTGTCTGGTTGTTTTTTAGCCCCTATTAATTCCATTGGTCTTCAGCACCCCCAGGAGGCTGTATCTTCCATTGGCTATAGACATTCCTTGGTTCAAGATGGATAATCTTCTCAGCTTGTGATGGGTGTTATCTCCTGGGTTGTGGATGACCAAAAATCATGTTTTTCAGTTTTGGGCCTTTTTCATTAGGTTAGCTAGGCTACTTATATTTTCAACTGAGTTATGCTAACATTTGCTTAGTGGATGTATTTTTAGGGGTGCTTTCATTTGCATTTTTAGATGGACAATTGGCTGTTGCTGGTTCCATTTCAGTGAACTTCTGCAGAGGCAACTTTTCTTTCAGGAGATGTCTTTTCTGGATTGGCTGGTGAAGTGCTCCAAGCTTGTCTTTACCCCCACTCAGTATTTAGTTCACCTAAGTGTATTTCTCAATTTGTCTGTAGAGCAAGCTCAGCTGTCACCTATGTGTCTTCATGCCATAGAGATTCTGGTTCCAATGTTTTTTGACTTTATACTCTTCCTGCATGTGAGGTTTTTTCACTTTTGAGGACTCTGGCTTCCCTTAAATCCCTCATCCTTCTTGGAATCCCCTGAAGTGGACTCTGGACAATCAGTGGAACATTTCCTGGGATTCTTTATCAACTCTTGTGCCTCTACCTTCATATCTTCACCCCATTCTGTTGTGGTTGCTCAATCACTCCAACATGACTTTATGTATTTCTCTTCTCCACCTCCACCCAACTTGCATCTGTACACCGATGGTTCTTTCTTGATGGCAGGGTAGTTCTGGCCAACTCCATATCTAAGGGACTTGAGCTTCAGTGGAGCTGCCCTTTTATATCAATGTCAATGAAATATTGGCTGCTTATTGGGCTTGGCAGTGTCTTCAGTCTCAGTTGACAGTTCACCTGGTGATGATCCATTCCAACAATTCCAGAGCCATATCTCACTTCAACCATCAGGGTGGCACTAATTCTTGGTACTTGTGCTATTGTACTCTAGAATTTCTATTTTTGGTCTGCGACCATCAGTTTGTCATATTGTGGTGGCTTTGGACCTGGTGGTGTATATCTCATCTTGCTTGGACGGGATCTTTCCAACAGAGTGGTCTCTTCATCGTTTGGTGTTTTTGTGGACTTCTTCCCACAATGGGAGTCTTCTGATTGATGCTTTTGCAACTCTTCTTAATACAAAAATTTTTTTTTGGTATCCAATTCTGGACTCTGCAGCTCTGGCTGTTGATACTGTGAGTCAAAATTAGTCCAGCTTCATTCTTTATGCCTATTCTCCTCTTCATTCTCTTTCTCATGTTGTATTTATGGTTTGTGATATCCTTTGCCGGGTTGTTATAATTATTCCTTTTTTGATGAGCTCAGCCATGGTGTTCTCTCTTGCATTGCCTGCCTCTTCCTCTTTGGCAGTCCCATCCCTGCCAGCCGTGGATGTCTATCTTTCATGATGGGATGTCATGCATTTGATTTCCCATGTAAGATTTGTCTGGTTCTTCATGTGAGGTTGAACTTTTCACTCAGAATAGCCCATTTTATGTCTCATTGTTGTTGGCTTTCCACATTGGCCCTCTGTTAGTGCAAGTGGATCATTTGCTGCTACTAGTCCCTTTGTCACCACTTTCCACCAGCTTGTCCTACTTTTTCCCCATCCATGTTGATGATTGCTGGTTATAGAGAGGTTTTATCCACAATTATTCAACTCTTATCTGGCCCTTCTCCTTTTCATTCTCTAATTCTGACTGACCTCATCAGGGCTTTTCTTATCAGTTGTCTTCTTAACCTGGACCATCTTCTAGACTGGTTAGTATCTGTATTGTTTTCCAGGCTTTCAATAGCTTTCTGTTCACAACCTATGGCATTCTGTTTCATTTATCATCTTTCTCTGAGGACATATTTTCTTCTTCTGCTTGCTTCTAAGAGATGTTGCTTAGACATTTATGTATTGGATGCCTCGCACACTCTTTATCACAGGGATCACTTTATTTCTGGACCACCTTTGTCCCATTTCTTCTTTATAGGATCATTCTGATCTTGATTGTCTTTTGTGTTTGGTTTGAGCTGTTTGTTGCTATCTTGTTTGAACTGTCCCCTTGTGTGAAAAATGCTATCACTTCTTGACATGAGATGCCTCCACCTTTCATGACTTGTCACTTTCAACTTTGACTGAGGTTGCCTCTTTACTTTATCTCATCATCTCCCATAAGGTTTACCACCTCGTGACTTCTCTCATCAGTATCATCTCATGGATGAAATCCTACAGACTGGAATGTGGATGATACCTAACACACTTGTATCACATTAGTTCCATTATATGACAGTTTCTTATGCTTGTGGCTTTTGCTACTCTGCAGTTGCCATTCTCCAATCTATCCAAAGGCTCTTGTGAGGTGATTATTGTTATTTGTTTTTCATTTATTACCTGCTCACTCCTTGCAATTTTAGGTCTCACTGTTCCTCACCTCATGACAATGGAACTCACCTTGTGGCTGGTGTTGCCTCACAAGAAATACTTACACAAAATCCACATCAAGTGGGGAGTACAGAAACTGTCAAGCCTATTCACCTTTGCTCAGTGCTCACTGTTAAGATGAGGTTTTCCACAAGGCTATTTCAGTGGAAGCTATTTATATTCTGTATTCTTCCTTCCAGGCCATTCTATGCTTAAAAAAACAACAACAATAGCATCAGATGTGCGCCTTCCTCACACACTTGGCTTGTGCCTGCTGTGTTTATTCATGGTAACCCATTGCATTGTCTCTCAGTGTGGGACCTAATTCCAGATGATTGTGCCAGATGACATGCAGATTCCTTCCCCCATTTCTTCATATGGAATATAGAGAATTCTTGCTTCCCCAGTCCTAAGTCATTTGGGAAGTTGATGTAGAGAGTTTCTCATTTGGTGGTGCAATCCAACTGGTAGAAAACCAGATGAATTCACCCCTTATTTGGGAAGTAGGAAGGATTTGGGCATTACATGGTAGTATAGTACAGGACACTCCATTATGTTATGAATCAAGCCATTCCTAGTGGTTAACCTCAGCTGGATGAATCTAAGGTTAGCCTCAGGACACAGGTCTGTGATGCTACTTCCTGCTCATGCTTTTGTGTTGAGTATCTCCAATATGGAATGACCCTAGCCTCATTATACACTCATACTCAGTTTTCTGCCTGTGAGATAATTGACAGTTGGGCAATCTGATATTCTACCCATTTTGCTTTACCACTTTTATTGGGCAAATTTTATTCTCAAGCCTTCTGTTTCTTGTCTTCATACACAATCAGGTGACTTAACATTATATATGCATCATTTGAAGAAAAATTTATACCTTTTTTATTTTTTCAGTTTTTAAGTTCCATTTTTAAATCATAATAATATTTAGTAGCTGGTTACTTAATATGAAACAATAAAAAAACTTTTTCCAATTGGGAATTCACTCCTTTTTTTTTTTGTTGGCCTCAATTGTAGATAAATGCTACTAATTCCTCATTGGCCACCAATGATGTTTTCTCGCTGATGTTTTTTATATCTTTGAATGGTACTGCTTGCATTTTGTAGCTCAGCATATGTTGTTTCTATACATGAAGACACAACAATTTTCTGGGACTTTTGCTGGGATACTGCACCATCCATTGGTAGATTTGCTCCTTTAGCTTATGTTAACAGTTATTAGAATCATCATCACCTTTTCTAATGATTTCATCTTTTTTGTATAGGTGTTTTCTGGATTACTTTTACCAGATAAGTTAAAAGAACCTGTTAATGAAAGTACAATATTACAAAATATAATTATAGGTTTCTGAATGTTTAGATTAGCAGAGACCTAACTTTAGTTAAGCCTATATTAAGTATGGCCTATATTTGATAAAAAGATAAATAGCACTGTAACTTGTGTCAGTGTTAGTTAGAGCTAAACTTTATTGTGCTGGATGGTATCAATAAATACACTTACAATGTTATTCTACAACCTAACATTAGACTTTTTTTTAAAACTTTTATAAGCTTTTAATATGTTGTACGAAATGTCTACCAAGGTATATTTGCATCTGCCTTTCGTTTACATCTGTTGAAAAGAAGTGTGCGTGCATGTACATTTTCAGGACAGAGAAAAACTGAGTATTAGTGTAGAATTCTTTTTTGAAGCTGATGATTGTTTCTTCATTTTTTGTTGTGGTTTTAATTATGTTCATTAATTTTTTCATTCTCCCATTTTTTTATCCCATCATTACATTTTATCTTTGATATTCGATGTTGCAAGATTTTATTGAAGTTTCTGTGTCAACTGCCACAGTGAATTTATTTTGTGATTGACAGATCACTAGTGGCTTTTTTTTAATAAAAGAATTTTGATTTAGCACATCTACATATATGTAATTTTTAAAGTTCAACATTTTTTTTGTATTTTATGAAACACTAACATTTTAAACTTAAGATAAGACTATAAATTTTAATTTAACATCAATTTCACAGGTTATTTACCTATTACTGTTGTATTTAAAATGTGTATAATGTGAACAACTAACTATAGTATGTGATAATTCATGATGTTCAGGATTGATAATATGTACAAATAACACTGAAGACATCTCCATATGAAGAATGACATTTTTTTTCATCTTTATGAATTATGATATTTGCATTCGACTCAAAAATTCTGTAAAAAAAAGAAATAAAAATTACATTTTTAGTTTCAAGAAGACAACTTTGTTTAGTGGAATTTTCTTTGAATTCTTTTTGGTGGTTATGAGGTCGGTCAAATTGACCAACCTTGTATAGAGTTAACATAGAGAAAATAATAATGATAAGTCTGCCAAATTTTGTGAAGATACACATCCTGTATTAAAAGTTATGTATTAAAACTATATACAAGTAAAAGTGGTCACATGGTCGGTCCTTGGGAGTGAGCCGGTATTGAGGGAGTTCGTAACTGGCTAAATGTTTAGTGCATGTACTGTAGGTACGTACTCTATTCTAGTTGGCTAGGTTGTGGATGCCAACTGGGCGCATTCCAAACATCATGAATAGACTATTACAAAATATATGTACATGATATATGCATGATGAAGTGTGAAAATACTGTATGTACCAATTGGCAGTAATTTCTGGGAAATTAAAATCAACTTTGGTATATTAAACTGAAACAATACAGCATACTTAAATACAAGAGAAAGGAACGATTTGCATATTATGCTAAGGAAAGAGGAAAGTGATTTGCAACTGGGGTTGTTTTGATACACAAGTTGCAATGCAAACCCAGATATTTTGTCCCCTGGAAGAAGCCAATATTTGCATTAGTGTATGTTTGATACATAAACTGTGGCCATGATATTCAGCATTTGAAATATTATATTTGAATTTAAAATAATTATTAGCTTTATTGTACATTTTGATAAACATGTTATGGGCTATACTAGAAGATATATAACTTTTATTAATTTTTACATGTTTAGGTACCAGAGCTTCAGTTTTTGTTTGAGAGATGTGGAGACCTGTCTCCATCAGTAAGCATGATGATAAGTCAGGGTATAGCAACTTTGGTTATAAATGGTTTTGCTGATGCCAGTTATATCATCGATGGATTTTTGGTTATCGTTCCATCTGCCAGGTGTGAATTTAGTCTTAAATTCTTGTGAAGAGTGAACTGCAGTTAGACTAAAATGAAACAGACAAGCTTATGGTATCAAAATAGTAATTTTTAGAGTTCAGTGATCAATATTTTAGAAAATTAAATTTAAGTAATTATTTGAGAATAATAAAAGAGAAACATTGATAGATAGCTTGTATAATTCTCTATGGAAAAAACCAGTAAAATTACTTTTTACAAGAAATTAAAAATGTGCCAAGTTTCAATAACAGTATTATTACAAAGAACTTGGCATTTCAATTCTCTCACAGAATCTCAAAAGTAAGCTTTTGAACTGTCATTATATTTTTCTTTCTATAGATACCTTAATGGTATTATTGCTGCCATAACAGAAATTATTCAGCATCAAATGAGAAAAGAAATGGAGAAAATGGGTGAATTCAGGTGCATTTATTCATTAAGGTAGAGTACATTTTTATGTTACTTGTATAAAGAAAAATAATAAAAGAAATGGTTCATTTTATTCAAGAGTTTAAAACTGACCAGGTACTGTTATGCAAATATGTTAAAATTTTTGTTGTTCCTAGGTATTATAAAAGGCACTTGTCTTTTATATAAAGCAAAAATATCTGGAAAACACTTAGATATTGTAAATCAGAATACAGATGAAAGAAAGTACAGATCATCTTCCATTAAAACTTTGCATTATTTCCATTCTTGTTTAAAAAACATAACTTTTAAATTTGGTAAAAAACAAAAACAGCAACCCAGTCACATTTAGAAGGCTATGTTTATCCCTTAAAAAAAAGTAATGTCTTTCTAAAGTTTTCAGGTTATGTAGCTTGTAAAATCATGATTTCTTTTCTCTTTAATTCTTTGTGTTTTCCAAATATCTTCAAAATATTAGATGTTATCACTAGAGAGAGGTAAGTTATACTAACATTTTTAATAAAGCATTTAATATGTTTTTACTTACAGTTCCTTTTACATTAGCTTGTAACATACCTAAGTGATAGATTTCAGCTAGGTTTGTGTTTTGAGCCAAACAACATGACAAAAATCTTCTGTAATGTTCTCATTAGTTTAATTTTTCAGATATGTTTTGCAAAATCACCAACTAGCATTGCTTGTCACATATATGTACCATTTTGAGTCTAACAAGATTTAATCTATTATTTGTAGAGGGTGATTTAAAAAAAAAAACATATATAAAATGGTTATATCTTAAAACTAGAAACTGAGAATTATAAGAGTTTGAAAATTATACATGGTGAATCCATATGATATATAAACATATCATATATTTTAAATCCATATGATATTGCATGCCTTCATAGAAATTAATATTCCTTTAGATTGTTCTCAACAATGTGAGATTAGTGATTTGTATGAAATGTGTAACAGTGTGCTATATGTTGCAAAGATCAGTGAACAAACAGCATCTAGAACTAATGATTTTTGCCCTAGTTTTATTTAGGGTTTGATGTGCTGATTGAGAATGACTGAAACTGTATTTAATATTATTACGTGCATGGACTTTCCTAAATATAATTGATTTTCAATGTGAAATTTAGTTCCCATTGTACGAATTTTTTAAGGTTTAGTCATTTTAAATATGGGCTTTTTTATACATACCTGTATCAGTAGAAACAAGGCCTGTTGCTTCAGTTGAAAAATCACAGACTTAATTCGTATAAAATAGCATCATTTTATGATGTTTTATTATTTGTTGCAGTTGAAACCAAGACACACATGTTTTCACAGTTAACGTTATTTAGCATGTGTGGTTACTTATAATCCATGCTTCTTTATTTGAATAGAGTATTTTTATTTATGTTTTAAAGTTAGATCCTTCAATGTGTAAATAATTCAGTAATATTACTCCTATTGTTTTTAACAGTTGTGTATTCACTGTTTAAAATTGTTCTTGTGCCTACCTTTTCAGTTACAGTTTTTGTTTCACACTTCCATTTTCACTGTGATTTTATCACTCATGTTTTAAACCAAGTTATGTTATATTTATTACCTTTCTTCCTGTTTATAACAGTCTAAGCTTCCAGTTTATAATGAATGTTTTTATCTTAAGGTCTTCACCACATCCATTTATTACTATCCTTCAAGAAAGAAAAGATTCTTGGTCTCTTATTAGGGATAAGCTTGGTTGGATGTTGAAAAGTGTTAGAAACAAGTAAGTTGAAAGTGAAACATAAAAATGGCTGTAGCTAATGAAATGAGATTAAACAAGTAATACTCTCATAAAAAGTAGAACAATATAAAAGTAAAGGATCCTTTGCCAAATCTTTGATTATCTTGTGGTTTAAGCACACTGACTATTTCTGACTTGGTTGTTTGTTAGTTAGCAACAGATTTATTGACATGAAATTTGATGGTAAATGAATCTTTTTTAGATCATTCAGTACTTTATATTCATTGCCTTGTTCTGTGTAGTTTCTAATTCAAATATGGTTGTTCAATTCCTGTGTTATTTGGGGTTTGTTAGCAGACTGGCCAAGTACTGTTTATTGTTTAATTAGGCTGTAATATATAATATGTATAATAATTCTGTCAAGTATTATTCTGTGTATATTGTAGAATAGTTACCGAGTTATTTTTTCAAATCTAATGTGAAACACATCGTTACACATGAAAAAAAACAATCTCTATAATTAACACATTACAAAAATATATTGTGAACTCCAGTTTTCATACAAGTATAATAGCCATAACAGATTGTCAAGATTTTATAGTACACAACTTGCATGTCAAATTTGAATGTTTTATAAAGTTAATCATGTCATATGCTTAGGATTATCCATAAGTGTTTTTTTTATACACTTCAGCCTATTATTCTTTTTTGGTCTCTCTTAATTCATTACATTTAAAAATATATATATTCATAGTTACTTCATTTTTATGATATGTGGAACTTACTGTTAGCCGAATGTATTCTCTCTCTGAAGTATAATTTACATCAGTATGAGATATTTTCATATTAATCTATTATGGTAATATTACATATTATCTTTATTATCCAATGTTCATGTAAATCCCTATTAACCATTTTGCAACTGGTACACTTTTAATCCTCTCACCATGGGCACATGTCACGAAGTTTTTAGTGAGTTAAATTTTCAAAATCTAATTAAACTACTCTTAGTTTATGTTATACCAATTAGTATATCATAAAATTGTAGCAAAAATCCATATTTTAATAGTATATAAGTTTTAAGTTCTTAAATGTATAAGGCAATATTAAAAAAAATTCTGAATTCCCCTAGTGTGAGAAATATGAATTTTTTTCTCCAAGCATCATCTCCTCTCTAATTCATCACCCATTCAATAAGTACGAAATTTAACATAAATTACTACACTATAATATTGTCATTGCTCAGATTAAGCATAGTTTTCATAGCCTTCAATTTAGTTTGGTTAAAGAGCCATCAAATAGAAAATCAGATCCCTCTTGCCACACCCACCTGTC
>NW_013672238.1:28121-34322 GCF_000517525.1 Limulus polyphemus
ATTCATCACCCATTCAATAAGTACGAAATTTAACATAAATTACTCACTATAATATTGTCATTGCTCAGATTAAGCATAGTTTTCATAGCCTTCAATTTAGTTTGGTTAAAGAGCCATCAAATAGAAAATCAGATCCCTCTTGCCACACCCACCTGTCACATGTTTCGGAGTTTGTCAATAGTTATCTTTTATGTTTAATACTATATTATTTTGAACCAATAGAAATCCAAGGTTTTCATCTATCAAATGACGTATTATATAATGTTGTTTTCTAGACAGAGAATTGTCATTTTATCTGTTAGTACAGTCTTCGTTCCCATGAGAAACATATCAACTAGCTTGGATGAACTTCTAATGGCTCTTGTTGCATAGTTAGAAAGACAGAAAAATTTGATAATTATAGGACATTGTCTGCTTTATACATGTTATTATTCTATATTCTTTGGTGCATTATCTTAATAAAAAAAAATATTTAGTGCACTACTCTTGCTGGTATAAAAAAGAGTAGGGTTAAGTGTCATCAACAGTTGACAGCAAAAAAATGAATGTCCAAGTAAGTACTTTATTTCTTGTTTTTCAAACGTATTCTTTACTTATTTTTATAAAAGTAAGTAAAATGTAAACACAAGAATCTCTTTAGCTTAGTTAAGGTTAGATTAGATAAAATGAATAATATAATAAATATTTTCATGAGGCACACATGTGAGCAGCTCGGAGTAGCTTGTGGGTAATGTAATTTGGTAGCATACTCACCCCATGTTCCACAGTTGATTTACATGAAAATAGTTAGAAACAGTTCAAACGACAATAAAATAATAAAATTTAAGTATAAATAGATGTATACTGTTATGAATTTAAAGCTGTGTAGGATAAACAAATCTAGTTTCATGTTACAATTTGAAGTCATTCTAGAAAGAAAAAAGGGTAATTTAGACTTGTTTCGATATGTTTTGGTAGTTATAAAGTCAGTAAAATTGATTTCAAAAATAGCAGATAAAATATAAAGTTTTACTGAAAAAAATTCTGAAGTGTATTTAGGAGGTTTTATAGATTACGCACATGAAATTTATGATTTTTGAGATGAATAAAAGCATTTTTAATCTCAACACTAAAAATCACTTTGCATTCCGACTAGTCAAAAATATGAATAGATATAATCATGGTCAAATCTGTTTTAGTTTATTAAAAACACCTTCACTAAAAATCTGATTTTTTTTGTATGTAAAAGACTTGTAATGTTTACTGAAAGTAACATATATAGTATAAACATACTATATTAAAATATTATAGTATTAAAACTAAAATGACATTAAATGAATACAAAGTGATCATGTGGTCAGTCAATTCTGCCTAGTCTGTGTAGAGAGAGTTAGATACTTTTCTGCAGAAGTTACTGTGTTATATTCAAAATTTAGTTAAACACCTATACTATCAATTTATACAAATGAAATTAATATTTTAATGTAGTTTATGATTTGAAGTTTTATGTTATTTAAGTTTTAATTCTTTATTTCAAAATAAACCTTATAAAAACTACTTAAAACTTCAGATTTATTGTCATGTGACCAATGAGCTATGAATATTCTCTACTTTGGCACTCTGTATCCTCAGTAATACAATGGAAGTACTGTAGATGTATGTCTAAACTAATATTACCTTTTGACATAACCTTTCGACTAGTATATTTTAAAGTTTTCTGAATCAATGAAGTTGAAACAAGCAAAATTTTCTCAACCCTTGACAGTTGCCATGCCCACCTTCAACAGACTTGTTTGAGTTTTAAAGCCTACATGTAGATGTTAGATACAAATGTGTATAGTCATTAGAAAAAGCTCATTTTAGTTTTTGAAATTGGTGTGCAGCTGTCGTCACGGGTTACATGTAACTGACTGTAGCATTGTTGGCTGCTTGATTGACTTATGGTTGTTTCTTACCTAAATATGTTATAGTTAAAGATACAGTTTAGATTGTATGTAAGTGTTACTTTTATATTTTAGTTAATTATGTATTAATTATGGTGTAAAATGCATAATGAAAAGGTTTAAACATTTTTAAAATATGTATCATACTTTGTCAGTTCTCAAGGCTTGCAATATTACATAGTTCACAAAAATTTTGCTGAAGGGTTGCACATGTCTGCTCGACAATATAATACGCCTCAAGGGCACCATTAACTTGTGTTGAGATGAATAATAAGTGGTAAAGGACAAGGAAGGAAAATAAAACATTAAAAATTAACTGTATGTTAAAAGGAAAAGAGATGAAATTACAAATTTAAAAAAGGAAGATCTTTGAAGATATTCTAAAAAGGTATGTATTTTTTCATATTTCCTAATTTTAGTTATTTCATTGCATTGTACATTGATGATAATAGCTAGAGTTAGTGACATGGTAGAGAAAATGAAAAACAAAATATAAACACTTACCTTTAAAAACTTTTGATGTTCTTTATGAGGTTCTAGAGATTATGCAAATAAAATATGAAACTATAAAATGAGGAAAAATATTTTTATATTTAAAATGGAAAACATCTTGCACTTGACTTGTTAAGAGTTTGAGTACAAGTAACTACAGTAGATAAATAACATATCTTTAGTAAAAACACTTAATTATAACAATGTCATTCTTTGTGCTACAAGATATTAATTATTTTTAACAAAATCTTGCCACTTTTTGTGAGGATGTATTAAGGAGTCTCAAAGCTATTGTTGTACAAGTGAAATTAGTAACTCAAATTTCTGCATGAGCCTGATGCGAAAAGGTTAACACATTATGTGGCTTTTTCTCCTCTTTTGTTTATCCTATGCTTTTCAAAGTAAGTTACAAATGATGATCGCATTGTACAGTTATTACCCTTCATTTTTCAGATTAAATCACAGAAAATTATCAGGTTATACATCTGTTATTCTCCAGATTAAACTAAAGATACATTGGATTGTACAGCTTTTATCTTCCTTCCTCTACATTAAATTACAGATGGTCATCACAAGGGGAAGCTGTTGTTTTCCATTCTTCAGATTAAGCTAGAAATGACCATTGTATTGAACAACTGTTAACCTCCATTTTCAAATGAAATTACATATGGTTATCACATTGGACAGCTTTTATATTCCATTATTAAAATTAAAGTACAGATGGTTATTACATTGTGTAGTTGTTAACCTCTCTTCATAAGAGCAGAAAATTGACAATTATCACAATTTTCAGTTTTTAATCTCCATGTTTTTAATACAGAAAGGAACACCATATTGTCCAATGCTTAAGTTTTTAATTTCAGGATCAAAAAACAAAGTGATCATTTTGTACTGCCATTAATGTCGATTTTCTGATACAATATCTTACCTCTTCTCAAAAAAACTTTCTCAACTTGCACTGCCCTCTATCGGTGCAAATTTTCTCTCACCACCAGCCTTGTTACTCCCACTTATTACTGCATACTGACATACAAAAGATCATGCAACAACCCTTCAACAGTAGAAGTGTGACTCTACCCTGTCAAAACTAGCACCCTTTCTAATTATGCACATGTTAATCACTTCTTGATTGGTATTCGTACTGACTAGATATGTTTTACGCTCGTGATTTGAGTAACCTATCCACACATTTTTACTTTCATGACCACCTTCTTCAGTTAATTTATTTTAAATTTTCGTTCCATTTCTTGGAAAGTTATGATTTATTTATCTTCTCTTTCAATTTTGGGAGTTATGCACTCACAGTTTTGGATAGTCATGACTACGACTGCTCTTATTGCAGCAGCAGAATTCCCGCCACGTCTATTGGGTTGACACCATGATTCTCGGCCCATGAAGTGACGACTCTGGGATTTAACCACTTTAATGCTACAATCAGAACAATCTGATGATCATCATAACAAGGTTTTTCAGGGATTTTTTTTAGTTTGGGATTTGGACAGCCTCCTCCTAACTTTTTTTTACCCTTTTGGAGTTTGTTATTCAGGAATGTTATTTCCTGTGTTTATCTGCCAATTTCTATGTTCCACCCCTGACCTTTGTCAGGTCATGGCTCTCTGAGGGAATATGACACGTACTGCTCCCTTTCATGATTCCTGAGTTTGTTTGTTTCTTCCATGAAATCTTCACCTCAACTGTGACCTTTTCCCCATCACCCTTCTTGATTGTATTTACCAGTTCATTTTCTTCTCTTTCTCCTAATGATTTTCGCCTTTTAATTTTAATATTTTCTTCCCATCAGATCTGTCACTTTACCATGTCCCTGGCTGCACATTTCCATCTTTCTTCATGGGACATCATCAGTGCTCTAACTGTTTATCTGCGGTGGTAAGTACTCTGCAGGGGCCTTTATCGCATATTTGGATCCCACTTTGTAGCGATGTATACTTAGTCTTAAATCCACACTGTACGACTAGTGAATTTTGTGAGGTGACTGTGAAGTTGAGACTCTTCTTACCGTGGACATGACGTACTATTCCCAATTCCACCAGGTGCTGGTTGATTGACTCCGTCCAATATGTCCTCAATGCATCGATATAAATTGTAGAAAAAAAGACAAAATAACATCTCACATTTTCTGCCAACCATTGAGGTGGGGAGATTCATTGTACTGCTCGTAGGTGTTCCTCACAATCTTTTAATTTATAAGAGTGTTTGTCCCAAATCGTACACTCATGAACTAACACAAGTAAAGAAACATCTCTGCCCATCTCTGATGATCCATGGCATTTGATGCTCATCCTACTGCAGACCTGATGTACAATTCCAGAATCTGACAGGTGTTGGATGATAAACTTTTTTAACATGATTGCCCTGCTTTTCAATATAGGGAATCATGGTCAGCCATTGCACTGTCTCAGGTGCTGCGGTCCTCTGGATTCTCTTATTGTGGAGTTTGGGAGTCCTTGCCACTTACCAGTTCCTAGCCACTGGGGTGGATGGACCATGGAGAGACATGTTCTTCTCAGTTTGAGAGTAGGGCAGTGGCATTCTGCAGGTGTCAATGGTGTGACACACTTCATACCATGGACCTCATGTATAATACTAAATGCCATCAGGTTTTGGACCAGAGAGGAACACATAACTGGGCTCTCCTCCTTCCTACCATCTGCTGGATGTTGGTTCTCAGTGGTTTTGGTTGTGTTGGAAGTGCAGAGATGGGTTCTTGGTATGGGAGCTCCTCTTCCCTGCCAGTACTATTTTTTAAGGTGAAAGGTAAAGGACCCTCTTCCTACCATGGACATGATGTACAATCCAAATGCTGCTAGGTGTTGGTTGAGGTTGAACTCCTCTTTATGGTCTGTCATTCCCTAGCCATTGTACACCAAGGGGCCCCCATTATTTCTGTATTTTTTTAGGACCCCTGCAAGTTCCTGCCCTTTACATTTTGGTAACACATTACTAAAGGGTGAAGTGTATACCTGGCTCAGAAGTGGTGCAATCACAATTTCTTATCACACCTTATGGTTTTCCTTTGGGCAATTTTTAAAGGGAATCATCCTCTCACTGGCCCTCCACCAGTTCAATAACAGATTCTAGTTTTTGTCAGAGAAAGTAAGATATGTCGTATCGGAAGTTAACATTTTTCCGATAGATATTTACCTCTTCTCACCTTTCCTCCCCACTTCTGATATGAATTGGTTTGGTTAGTTATAACAAAACTCAAAGTGACTAACATTTGCATGATTAGAGAGGGTACTAGTTATGATAGGGATAGTGTCTCTCTCCTATTGGTGGAGGGTTGCATGTTAGTATGCTGTAATAAGTGAGAGTAACAAGGCTAGTGACAAGTGAAAATTTATGGCAATAGAAAGCAGTACAAGTTGAGAAAGCTTTTTGTGATTGCAGGTAAATAGCTAATGGAAATACATTTTCAGTTTAGGAAAATGTTAACTTTCAGATTAGAAAAGTTATAATTTTGTGTTTCTGTTAACTGTTTCAACCCGGGCTCAGTCCTTGAGACTGACCTCATAACCATTTTGTGCTTGTTATAGTTTTCATGTTATAACCTTTAAATTAGTAAGCGAATGTTAATTAAATTTGGCAGTTTATCAGTAAACATTACAGTTCCATCATACGCAAAATATCTAATTTTTTTATTAAGTCTTAAGGTTTTTAAAACAATGTTTCTCTCATCCCTTTTTTTTGTTTTCACATCTTGCCTATCTATCATGCAAAGCAATTTTCATCTTAAGATTAAAAATACTTTTATGCATCAGAAAAGTTT
>NW_013672238.1:34464-35405 GCF_000517525.1 Limulus polyphemus
TGGTAAATTTGACCGATCTCGTAACCACCATAAAAAATTAGGAAATAAACATAAATTATACATCTTTCATTCTAGAAGGAACACAAATTTTAACACGAAAACATAAATGTTTAGATGAAATAGCATAAATCTCATAAGATTATACACTTATATATATTTATTATTATTTTTTATATTGACTTTTCACCCATGCCTGGCTAACAATTCAGAAGTTACAATGATGCACTTATATGCACTCATGTTACCGTATCCAATAACATAAAACTGACCTTTGGTCTGTACAAAGTAACTTGTCGTGGCTGTGTTTTAGTCGACTAGTATTTTGTAAAATACAGTCACATTTCAATTGTTATACATTATATATGTATATAGATTATTGCTATTTTGAAACAAGTTCTTAAACTTATTTTTCTTAAAACATAGAACAGTAGCTAAAAAAGTAAAGCAAACAATTATCTCTTCTAGTTACGACCTTTGTACTCGGTTGCTGCTTGACGTAAATTGCACATGGAGGATATGAAACGAAATGTATTTTTTTAGGTTTTTATATATACAGTTGAATAACTAAAAAATCATAGATTACTACATTAATACCATAGAATTCCACTATAATTTATAAAGCTTAGTAACTAAGATGTATTTTAATCTCAAAAAATATGAAATTTTGAGCAGACTAAAGACACACCCTACCTCGTTGAAATATTAATTCAAAAGAAAGAAATGGTGCCAAGTCGATTAAAATGGATGAGAAAGCCACTAGGGGGGCATTCTGAGCTTCTGATTGGTTATTCATGTCATATATATATAGGAGTAAGTGTTTATAAGGGAGCATTTCTAAAAATGGAAGGAGGTGAGTGGGGTGCAACTATGTTTGATTTATTACGTGAGCAGTATCTTAGCAAGCAGAAAAGATAAGAACTTCTTATTTTATCTTCTAGCTT
>NW_013672238.1:35415-40805 GCF_000517525.1 Limulus polyphemus
TATCTTAGCAAGCAGAAAAGATAAGAACTTCTTATTTTATCTTCTAGCTTATAAATATCTTCGTATGAAACTATAGACTTTGTATTTTGGTTTCACAAACATCTAATTTGAACCAGTGCTGCATTCAACATACCACGTTACACACAAAAATCGATGTTTATTTGTGTTTTTTTTAATATTTACTTTCAAATTAACAAATTGAGTAATATGTAGTTCAAATATTTGAATTATAATCTACAGTTTGATACCAAACTTATTGACATAAATTCATAAAATAGTTCAATAAAATTTTGAATGTGAGTCAACAAACGAGATGACATCGCCTTTCACCTGTGACTCGTATAGAAAGAGTTAAAGAATGCAGTTATTTTGGGCTTCAATTAACGTCCATTGTAGAACACAAAATTATAATTTTATGCCCCCGTTAATGCTCATTTTTCATCTTGCAACACAAAGTTTAAAATTTTAGTCTCCTATTAAAGTGTAGTTTTCAGATTAGAGCTCAGAAAGTTATCATACTGGACAGTTTTTCATCTCCAATTACATTATTAGATCCCAGAGGATTTTTGTTAATATTGTACAACTGGTGTTATTCAGCTTACAGATTACAACACAGAAAGTTAATGAGTTAATTTTTATTCCAAAACCTAAAACTCTGCTATTAACCTCCATCCTTCAAGAGAAAAAAAATCAGCTTATTCCTCCTTTAATAAATGGAATACAGTCCTTTAAAAAATGCATATCTTGATGTTTTTAAATGCTTAATTCAGTCTTTAATGTTTTTATTTTGTTTTAACTTAGTATATCACATTAATTTAACCGTTTCCTCCATGATCTTATAGTTTCAATTTTAACCATAATTTTTTTCATTCTGACAATTTAAATTTTTTGACCCTAACATTTTCAAAATCTACACATACCTCAGTTTAATTGTTAAATATTGATATAAAAATTTTATTATTATTAGTTAGTTTTTTTCCTTTATTTCTAGTGAGTCTAAAGAAACCCTGGAACTTGTGAAACCTTTGTTTATGTTCCTAATGATGAATCCAAATTTTGTAAGTGAGCATAACCTCCTGAGAAATGAGACAGTTAACCTGATGTTACAACAAAATATTAGCAGCCCTGAGGATGGAAGAAATCAATATCTTAGTTTTGTTTTGAGTTGCCTGCCTTGGATCCAGGTAAAAAAAACTCCCCAACAAATGTTTGTAATATTTTTATTTATTGGAAGTATGGTATATGACAGGAATGAAGGAATTCATGTGCTTTAATAAATTATTTCACAATTCTATCTTCTTGTAATTCTACAGAATTAATTTTTTTTTAGAAATAATTTTGTCTAAGAAACATATGAACTTATTTTGTGATAAAGAAATAATAATTTACAAGCAAGTTTGAAACATATCATACTATATTTTTATTTGAACTTCAAGTGCACCATCATTTTATCCACTTGTTCAAGTTATCCACTTGGCTTTTGCAAACAACAGAGGTCAGTTGAAAATATGGTAGGTTTACAATGAGGACATATGTGCACTTCTTTTCATACAAGCAGACCTTATTCTTGATGATTAACCTTTACATATGGGCTTGGTCAGTTGGACCAACCTTGTAACCACCTGTAACTGTGAAACTAAGCATACTATAACTAAGAATGTACCAAGTGTAGCTTTGCAAAATTTGGAAAGATTTTAGTAAACATTACAAGTCTTATAAAAAAAAAAAATGATTTTTTAAATAAAGTATTTCTACTAAAGATTTGTCTGTGAATTAACAAAGCCTTTACTGAGTAAGTCTGAGTTGAAGGTGCTTTTCATGTAATAAGTAAAAATGCTTATTTTAATCTTACTGTTTCATATTTTCTATACCCTTACACTAACTGTAGCCAAATTATCAATGTATGGTGAAGTTAAAAAATAAGAAATAAATGAATAATACCATTTTTAGTTTCTAGAATGGCCACAGATTGTAACAGAAAATTACAATTACTTATCCTAATAACCTCAGCTTCTAACCTTCTTACATCTGCTTTCTTTTAATTTTACTACATGTAAAAAATGATAAATCAGGGTGGGAGTCCATTGAGATGTTTCTGATAGAGCTGAGGGTAAATAAATGGCCAAGTTACAGTCTTTGGACCTATTTCAATCAAACTTAGTATGATGATACATTGGACCAATGGGGAAGTTATTACCTGGCTTCACCAACCTTGGCCAACACCCACAGCAAAAATATGTTAGTTTAACCAATGACTATAATCTTGGACCAATTTTTTTTCCTAAAAGTTTTTAGTTATTAGTTTTTTTTTAAGTTTGTTTTTGAATTTTTCTTATAAAATATAGAGTTTTTTTGTAAAATATCTCAAACATTCACATTTTTGCCAGGAAAAATGGCAACAAAAGCATATGGTCAGACTCTTAAAGTGGCAGGGGTGCATGAAAACCTCTTGCTTTTGACATGGTCAATTCTGTGTTAGGTGTTCATGAGTAGGATAACCAAGAAAACTCTTTATTTTGGCCCAGGAAGAACTTCTAATGTGGTCTATCAAGAAGCACTCATAGTATCAACAACACTGAGGCTGTAGAGAAGGATTAGTAAAAGTAATAGTAATGCCATTTCTGTAATAAAGTAGGTATGAAATGAAGTAGTGTGAAATAAGTTATGCATTTAAATACAAATTCTTGATTTAATTCATTAGTTAAAAGCCTTACCTTCAATCCTCATGGCCCCCGGACGTAAGATGGGTGTCTCAGCTTGTATATTTATATATAACTGTCTTGAAAGGCAGGTCAGATGGGAGAGGCTTCTCTATTGGGTTTCACAAATTTATTGATATCTCAGCAAAGAGAGAATGCAGAGGTTCAGTTTTTGTTTTCTTGCTTGTAATGGTGTATAATTTGTGTTTCTAATTGGTTGGACATACTGAAAGCCATATTATCGAAGATATAATCTAAAGGGGAAGAATTCTGAGAACAGATACATCACACAGAGGAGCTTTTATATATTTCAAAGTTAGCTAATATAAAAAATTGAACTGTAAACTATGTTTTGATGCCAAACTTATTGATATACTTTGATAATAAAGTTCCTCGATTACATTTTGAATGTAACTTTGCAAAAGGTCATAAAGTGGACTTTGACCCAGCCATATACATAGGGTTAATATACCAGAAAAGCTGATAATGCCATCTTTTGCATATATAAATTATCATCAAGACTAAGAGAAAATTTGAAAAATCTCTTCTTTGACCATGCTTAATGCAGAAAAGCTGTTGAAAACACACACACATATATATATAACACAAATGCATAGATACATATTACAGAATGTAGTCTTAAAGATAGCTAATAAATATTTTGAAAAATGTTAATTTCTTATATTTAACCATTGGTTTTATTAAACAAACTTTTTATGAATTTTACCATAAAGAAAGTTTGTTGTTGTATTCAATAAAGAATTGTCTTTTCTTTGTATGGTAGCGTCTGAATTCAAGTGCACATATAAAGCAATTATAGCTTTGTATAAGTATAAAGAGACTTGTTATAAGTAAATAGCCACCCTCTAAAATGCAAGATGGAAAGAGAAGCAGGTCATTAAAGCTCTCCCTTTGCATGGCCAATCACTGGACATGAATCTCATTGAGCATGTGTGGTCTATACTTGACCAATCTCAACATAAATGTCTCATTAAACCTACTCTCCTGGATTCTTGAATTCAGATTCTGTGCCAAGAATAGGCTATAATTCTACAGAGCAGGATGCCTGATTTCTTCCACATGACGCAGACTTGCACCAAAAGTATTAACCATACTCATATTTTGCCAGAATAAACGGGTATTCTTTCAAACTTGGGTGTTTTTCTTTGTACTTAGACAATAATGGCTAGAAATTTTAGTGTGAAGTTTTTTTGTATGCAGGTTTTCATTATCAGCGTAACCCATGTACCCCATTTTCAACTTGTAAAAAATATTTTGTAATTTCAGAAGCAAATTAATAAGATCATTTTTTGATTTTAAATTTCTTAATTGTTATAAAAGACAAAAACATCCCTGGCTTTCTACATGTTCCTTGTAGTGTTAAGAATCTTACAATGAATCATACACTGTGTAAGAAAATTGCTCGAATGCAAATCAAGTTGTTTAAGAAAGTTGTATAAAATCATGTTTTTTTTTTGTCAAATCATTATTTACAAACATACCTGTAGAAAAATCTTGTACAGTTTTAAACAATACAATTTAAATTTTAAGTGAATGAAATTGAAGCTTAGGAAATATGTAGTTTAACAGATGTTTGTGTTTAATACCGACATGTAGCTTAACAGATGTTTGTGTTTAATACCGACATGTAGTATAACAGATGTTTGTGTTTAATACCGACATGTAGTTTAACAGATGTTTGTGTTTAATACCGACATGTAGTTTAACAGATGTTTGTGTTTAATACCGACATGTAGTTTAACAGATGTTTGTGTTTAATACCGACATGTAGTTTAATAGATGTTTGTGTTTAATACCGACATGTAGTTTAATAGATGTTTGTGTTTAATACCGACATGTAGTTTAACAGATGTTTGTGTTTAATACCGACATGTAGTTTAACAGATGGTTGTGTTTAATACCGACATGTAGTTTAACAGATGTTTGTGTTTAATACCGACATGTAGTTTAACAGATGTTTGTGTTTAATACCTACATGTAGTTTAACAGATGTTTGTGTTTAATACCGACGTGTAGTTTAACAGATGTTTGTGTTTAATACCGACATGTTGTTTAACAGATGTTTGTGTTTAATACCGACATGTAGTTTAACAGATGTTTGTGTTTAATACCTACATGTAGTTTAACAGATGTTTGTGTTTAATACCCACGTATTCTGTTTTTAAATTCCCTTATCAATTGGATTTTTGGACAAGATGAATGATGATACTTTTAATCTATTTCCACTTGATTTAAAATTAATTCAGTAACTCCATTCATATTTATGCAGTATAGATTCAAGTACTTGATTTACATTTGGGTGTTTCCTGGTGGGTAAACAATAAATTTATAACTTACAAAACTAAAAGTTGGGGTTCGATCCTTTGTAGTGAACACAACAGGTAGCCCAATGTTGCTTTTCTCTACAACAAACAATACATTAGGGATAGAGAATATTAATCAGTTACTGTTTTCAAATATTTTAGTTACATGTCATCTTTATGGTAATTCTAAAACAGAAGTTTACAGAAAAACAAATAGTGTTTTCATATGTTATATCAGACCACTGGAAGTTTACAGAAAACAAATAGTGTTTTCATATGTTAAATCAGACCGCTGTAAGTTTACAGAAAAACAAATAGTGTTTTCATATGTTAAATCAGACCACTGGAAGTTTACAGAAAAGCAAAT
>NW_013672238.1:41458-45900 GCF_000517525.1 Limulus polyphemus
ATATCCAAAAACACAGGATACTACTAAAATATAAATAATATCCATATGTTATACTACTACTACCTGTGTTTTTAAATAATATCCAAAAACACAGGATACTACTAAAATATAAATAATATCCATATGTTATACTACTACTACCTGTGTTTTTAAATAATATCCAAAAACACAGGATACTACTACTATATAAATAATATCCAAAAACTTTTTCTGAATAGAATAGGTGTTTATGAAATAATGACATGGAAAATTATTTGCTGATGAAGATGATGATTTGATGAAGAAGATGTTGTCAATTTAAGTTTTTGAAAGTGTTGCATTGATTTGGGGATACAAACTTTATATGAAAATATTCATTTTAAAGTTTAAAAACAAATATCTAGATATTATAATTGAATAAGATAGAAAATATGCATATTTAATTTACCTCAATGTCTGTTAAAAATATTTGTTTTAAAAGAAAAGGGGTAGAAGTTCCATTATAACTTAGGAAGAAACTATATGATAAATTGTATAGAGGATAACATATAAAAATATAAAGTTTGAAAACATAGAGAGTGGGGGGTATGAAAAATCTTGTAATTGCTGTAAATTGTATGTTTGTTAGACAAAAATGTATTTTGAATTAATAAAAGGCCTGGCATGGCCTGGTGGTTAGGGCATTGACTCACAACCTGTGGGTCATAAGTTTGAATATCATCACCGTATAAGTTCACCCTTTTAGCCAAGGGGGCATTACTATGTGATGGTCAATTGTGGTATTCATTGGCAAAGAGTAGCCCAGTAGTGGAAATTATATCTCAGTCAGCTACTGAGGATTTATTAATGTATAAAAGAAATATTTTTGTTATAAGTTGTTTGATGCATCTTTAATGAAAACAGCTATTCAACTAAACTGTTTATTTAAATGTTACGTTAGTTCTAACAGGCTGAAAACTTTTTAAATACCTTGTTAATCCTGTTGCTTAGGTTTATGATAAACAATAGTAAGATAATGTTTCAGATTAATGGAGATTTAGTAGTGTCTTATATAATGTGTTATGTTGTAATATCTTATAAGGAACAATTATGAATGACTTAGCTTCTGTTAATAAAATGCAGATCAGATTATTGTGATAATCAAAATAACATCTTAATATGACATTTTTTTTCCAGAAGGATTGTTTGTACCAAAATTTAATGACAATATTTTGAATCTAAAAGAAGTAGCAAACATTGTTGTAGTTGTTTAAAACTCGCTGAATGTCCCATTTTTTTTTTATGAGTAGGTCCGGACAAAACTTGAAGTTACTGAGGCTATCTTGATGATGGAGAAGGTTTTAAAGAGTTATTTAATCATATCTCAAGAAGATAGAATAAAGTATAATGTAGTTCTGGCAATACTAATATCTCTAGCTCTAGTGAAGAAAGGACTTGAACATGGTCTGGAGCCTTGGAGTTTGCTGGTTGATACTGAAACATTGTGTTGCCAGCTAAGTAAGGTACAATTCTAAGAATAGTAGAACTTGGTTAAAAAATAGTAAACTGTATTGAAGTATGAGTAGTAATAAAGGTACAGGAGAAGGTGGATCTTAGTTTCTGTGCTTTATATGCACTTTTTCTTTACTTAAGGTTTTGGTTGGGGTTGGATAACATTTCTCAATGCTGGCAATATGTTACAAATTTTTTTTTATCTAACTGCATTTCCATGTATCCAATGATTCTAAATATTGATTCAATTAATATTGTCTTATAATACATATCAGAATTTTCCATAAATCTTTTTAATGTATGTCTCTGAGACGCATCACCATCAAAAGAATATTAAATTTCTTTGTATGTTTGATCATTCAGAAAGAAATTTCTTCAGAAACATCATACTTTAAATGAAGCAGTTTTATTGTTTGTAATAAAAAGGGTTTTTAAATTGGTAACTGTTTTTAACTAGTAATTTATGTCATTGTAATATTTTCAAAACAGGAAACAGGAATTCTTGAAAGGGAAATTGCTATAACAGTTGTGTCTTTGCTATTTCTGAAAGTGCCAAGTGATCACCTGAAGACATTGTTGAATATTGGTATGTTAACAATAACTAGAATTCTTCAGATTATTTTTTTAAACCACTTGAAATGAACTTCAAGAAAATGCAGATTTTGTGTACATTTATAACAATGAATATTGTTTCTTCTCTCAAGCTGGTTGTACATTAATCTTATCTTTTATCCTTCTCAGGTAGTATGCTGCTTGATCATCCTGAAGTATCTCCCACGGTCTCTGCTATGCTAATTGCCCCACTTATTGAGCTTACTTTAACACCTCCAGTTAGTCAAGACTTTTTATTGAAATCTATAGTAGTTGAACTGGTAGAGAAACTGGAAAGTATGAAATTGTCAGAAGAAGACTATGAAATCAAGGAATTACCAATAGTGTTGACTTCTTCTTTGACAAGTGATAAACAGTCTGGGAATGGAAAAAAGATTGAAAGTGATCAAAATATGCTCTCTTTAACATCTTTTGTTTCTAGAGAGACTTTATTTACACTCTTGGCCAAAAGGATGGATAAGTTTCAAAGTTACACAGAAGGAGCACGATGGGCAAAGGTTGTGTCTAAGCTGTATATAAGCCATGATAAAGTTAAGGAACCTCTAGTGTTTTTGTTACTTACTGCCATGTTTTATCGACAGAATACAAATAGTGGTGTTCATCAGTGTTTGGAAGTTCTTCGAGCTCTTGTAAGAAAACATCCTGAATGGGTAAGGAATAAAAGCTTAATGTTAATCCTTCTTCCCCTGTTGGTTCAGAAGTAAGTATACAGATTTACAGTGCTAAGATTTGAGTGTGATTCCCCATGATGGACAGAATGCAGATAGCCTATTATGTTATATATATATGTTATATATGTATTATACATTAAAACAAAGCCCTGTGATGTTACGTATGCATTCAAATGGTTCTAGTGGTTTAGAGACTGTAGTTTTGAGGTTGTAGTCTTGCTATGTAACATTACTTACATGGGCACTCAAATGATTCTAATATATTTTGAGGTTGCAGTTGTACTGTAACCCATTCCATTTTTCCATAACCTCAGCCATGCTGCTTACCTATGGATCTGCTTGACTTACTTTCAATTTTCATTGAATCCATTTCATCAGGTTGTGTTATAAACATATTATCCACATCATTAGGTTGTGTTACAGACATATTTTTGTTATTCTTAATTATGTATTTTCTACTGTTGATATTTAATATTGTGAAAGTTGTTATTTTGGTATGTGTTAAGGATTTTGGATGTAGGTCCGAAACTTTGTGTTTAACCCTGCATTAGTCTTCTGTAAAAAATTTTCCATACTCACTCTTCTGGGATCCAAGCAGACCTCATCATAAAACATTTATATAAAAATACTTAAATAATAATAAATTATTTTTTTGGAAACAAAAAACACTAACACCAAATCTTTTCCTTTATTAATCAATAAATGAATATTACAACTTGTTTCTTTTTTACTACCTAAACTAAGTGTAACAATTTAACACATACTAGCTGAATACTGAACCTACTGAGAACAACAAACACGTATGTGCTTCTGTCTGTCAGAGCCAATCTTCACAAAATATTTGGGGTCCGTGAAGACCCCAGAAGACTAACTCAGGGTTAAAATACCTCATGTTGTTTACCTGTTCCTTTGTGCTGGTTCTATGTATCACTGTGAACATGTAGTTATATGTTTTATTATTTAAAAAAATTTTAAATTACCACCACTCTGAGACAAAATACTTAAAAGTGTATCACTGGGACCTCAAATTGTTGACAGCTGAAAGAGTTGTTTCTGAGTAATGCCACTGTGATAGAGGAGCAAAAAAAGGTATTTGAGCTAACACTAATGGAAATTTATTTTTGAGCTCATTATGGATGGAAACTTTTATAATGAAATTTCTGTTGTTTTTGCCTTGTACTGAAAAATGTTGAGTTCAGGTTTTCTTCATAGTTAGAAGTGTATCCCCTTTGGAATGTGCAATATGAGAGAGATTTTTTTCTGTACGTATTAGTTCTTTTTTCTTTCCTCATCTCAGGAACGAAGAAGACCTTAGTTTTGTGGTTTTGTTTTTTTCTCTGGAGCTTACTCCTTTTATTGTGGTATAAATCTAATGAGAATATGCATATAATGTCATCAACCCATCTTTCTCAAAATGTTTCAATAGATGAGGAATACAAATGTTCAACCAGAACTGTATTGCACTTCTTTTGGACTGTTGAACAATAATTGTACCTTCAGTGAATTAGCTCACTCGTAGCCTAGACCCATGTGGTCTGATTTAACATATGAAAACACTATTTGCTTTTCTGTAAACTTCCAGTGGTCTGATTTAACATATGAAAACACTATTTGTTTTTCTGTAAACTTCCAGTGGTCTGATTTAACATATGAAAACTCTATTTGCTTTTCTGTAAACTTCCAGTGGTC
>NW_013672238.1:46329-47251 GCF_000517525.1 Limulus polyphemus
CAGGCAACAGGAACACAATACATAAATCATAATAAAATAACTAATATACTAATGAACTTAAATTTTGTTATTGTGTAAGAGTAAATAATTTTTCATTTTATTTTCATATACCTATTTTTGTCCTTATAGGTTGAGGTATCAATTAGATAATGGACAAACACACAGATTTTGTTGTTTTGTTATATATATATATATATATATAATAAAATACTATATGCATTATTGAACACAAATTTTGGGATTGTGTAAAAGTAAAGAATTTCTTATATTATTCTCATATGTCTGTTTCTGTCCTTTCATAGGGATGCTTGTAGCTATGCTTTTCCCTGAAACCCATCGTACACAATCATTGATATCAAGTAGTTTTGACGGAAGCAAAGAACCGCCTTGTTAAGGAGATTTTGTATGTCAGAGATAAATTTCTAAATATTTATCGCTTTTCAGGTATTTTTAAAAATTATATTATATAACACAGCTTTAACATTTACTTCCGGTGTAATTTTATGATAAAGCATCATAATGTTTGTTCCTCTGTCGCTGTTCTCATGAAAATTTCTTGAAAGATAGTGATATAAAGTTTTGTTTGTTACATATCTCACGAAAAGCAAAATAAAATACTTTAATATTATCTGATAATGTTTAACTTAATAATTCAAACATCTTCATGTTTTAAAATCTTCATGTAATGTGGTAGCATAGTCCACAATGAAGTGAAAACATATTTGCTTTGTTAAGACTGGACTTATACTGTCTGCCTCTTGATAAGACCATGAGGTGAAATGTTGAGAAAATAAATAATTTTTATTGGATACTCTCAGTTGCTCTTTATTAAACATCTTCATGCAATATAACTTCATACCTTATACACAGATGTATACCTGTTTTATTTATAATGTGCATACTTTATATCTGTAGATTATTT
>NW_013672239.1:0-2978 GCF_000517525.1 Limulus polyphemus
AGTGGCTAAATAAAGTAGTAGAGCTGACTAAATAAAGTAGTAGAAGTGGCTAAATAAAGTAGTAGAGCTGACTGAATAAAGTAGTAGAAGTAGCTAAATAAAGTAGTTAAAGTGGCTAAATAAAGTAGTTGAAGTGGCTAACTAAAGTAGTAGAAGTGGCTAAATAAAGTAGTAGAAGTGGCTAAATAAAGTAGTAGAAGTGGCTAAATAAAGTAGTAGAAGTGGCTAAATAAAGTAGTTGAAGTGGTTAAATAAAGTAGTAGAAGTGGCTAAATAAAGTAGTAGAAGTGGCTAAATAAAGTAGTAGAACTGGTTAAATAAAGTAGTAGAAGTGGCTAAATAAAGTAGTAGAACTGGTTAAATAAAGTAGTAGAACTGGTTAAATAAAGTAGTAGAAGTGGCTAAATAAAGTAGTAAGACTGGCTAAATAAAGTAGTAGAACTGGTTAAATAAAGTAGTAGAACTGACTAAATAAAGTAGTAGAACTGGTTAAATAAAGTAGTTGAAGTGGCTAAATAAAGTAGTAGAACTGGTTAAATAAAGTAGTAGAACTGGCTGAATAAAGTGCACCTGAATTCAACAGGAAAGCTCACTTTCTTTATCCAGTTTTCTCACAGCACAGTCCATCTAAACAACATCAACTCAGTCAGTAAAGGATATTACATTGCTAATTCTTACAATCTAGACGCTATATCGTACAGCAATATCCTCTCAGACAGAATAGAACTTATCTGCTACAGAGAACGCATACATATAGCTACTACAATAAAGCAACCTTAACTACTTTATGGGCCACATTTTATGCTGAAACTGCATATAAACAAATATTTTTTTAAATCCTATAAAACTAAAGCAGGAAGAAAACACATCATATGCCTCCACATCACAATATTTTATTCACTTGCTAATGTTGACGTTTCTAATTTTATATTTTTTGTTTGTTTAGAATATTTTCCTCTCATGAAATGTCTTTTGTTCTGTTCAATTGGTTTTTAATAAATTTAGTTTCAGTTTGACCTTGCAATTTTTGTTTGGGTTTTGATATATATTTTTGTTATAAAATTGATTCTCTTAATTTCTATTTTTGACGCGTTTATTGGTTTTGATTTTCTATTTTTAAATTTTTAAACTGGCAAAGAAAAAATAGCATATAAAAATAGGAGAAAATAAAATAATGTGGATATCAATTTAAAAGTTTAATCACAGAATTTAGTTCGATATTATCTATTGTAATGAATGAGTTTTATTTGTCATTTTTTGTACCTATTGTATTGATGTTCTTTCATTGGCGGGTCCTTTTAAAATATCTGGGATCTAGATTCGCAATCTTATGATCTCCGGTTCGAATCACCCTCTCACCAAACATTTTCGCCCTTTCAGCCGTGGGGGCATTATAATGAGACGGTAAAACCCACTATTCATTGATAAAATAGTAGCCCAAGAGTTGGCGGTGGGTGGTGCTGACTTGTTGTTTTCTCTCTAGTCTTTCACCGCTAAATTAGGGACAGCTAGCGCCGATAGTCCTTGTGTACGTTTACACGAAATTCAAACGAAACCAAACTTTCATTGGGCGAATTATTTTAAATTATTTTGTGAAAATAATTCGAAATCCATTCTATGTAATGTGCCCTCTGCCTAAAATTGACATCTCCCCAGCTATTACATTGTTTTGCGATTGGGGCGTCGAATTTCTTTACGGTTCTTCTGAATATAGACTTGGAAAGAAAATGTATAGAAGTTGGACCATCTCCCACTTCTAAAAATATTCAATTTGAGCCTGGTCTTAAGTAACTTTAAAAGTGACGCTCAAACAGAAATACCCTGTTAATGGTATTACGAATAGCGTAAGAAAAATAACTTACCTGTGCGATTTCTTGACCTAATCAACAGCAAGGAAGACAAAAAGAAAAGACCCACCATAACTGAAAAGTAGATTAACTATGATGCCAACAACATAAAAGACATCAACACGACGAACCATCAACCAATCTCATAATTAACAGATCCGATCGACAATTAAGCGCTGAAGACTCAACTTCGCAGTAACGCCAAGAAATATTCCATCTATCGAAATAAAAGCATGCCTTGAATACCTATGCAAAAGACTAGTAGTCCATTCTATACAGACCGAAAACACCAACAAAACTACGGAAAACAGCCATCGGAAAGAAGACAACATCAACACCAATTTCATCCATAACCAACAACTTATCTTTCCAGGTAAAACTGAAAACATCTATTTCCCCGAAACACCTCAAAACAGTATTTTAAACAACTTTTTCAAAGAATTCTAACACAAAACCACCAATATAATTTCACAGAAAAGAAAGCGAAAAAACAACCTTACACAAAACGATATTAATTCTATAAACAACCTAAAACAAGTCAACAACATCAAGATTCTAAAAGCAGATAAAGGCAATGCCATTGTAATAATGAACACAAGTGAGTGCATTCAAAAAATGAATGACATCCTATCAGTCTTCACAAACCAACAAAAACACATGAAAACCAACTAAATAAGATGCTACTACAATTGAAAAAACCAACACAATCTCAGAAAACTTTTATTCCTACTGTTACGTCTCTGGTTGTTTGTTAATTTCCCGTAAAAATTCCATCCGAAACACTTCAGAGATACAAGTCCTTTCTTAAGTAAAACTAGTTTATTCTTTCTCAATACAACTTTGCAATACACTTAATTTTCACAATCAATTTAACTTAAACACACGCTGTAATTCACAACGAACGATTCACGCACTTACTTACTACCGCGCTTGACTCAATTGTCCGTCTCTATCTGTCTGCAATTCTATATCGATTCATTGTCTGGCGCACTTATATACAAGAATACCGCACATCTAGCAAACACTCGAGCATTCACGAACCTTCGAGAATATCATGACGTGTTACCAGCGTCACTTGACTTCCGCTGTCGTAGCACTGCCCCTTCATTAGTATTGTTCGTCCCGAAAAAT
>NW_013672239.1:3924-15294 GCF_000517525.1 Limulus polyphemus
CCATTTAAGCCGTCTCCAGCCATTATTAGTCTCAAAGTGGGTTCCTCGTCATCGAATTTGAATTCTAGTATTTACTTGAGCTCAACGTGATGCGCCCTGTAGCTAAGATCTAAATTAAGGCATTGAAAATATAGCTTAAAGCAGTAGCTTTATGCTTAACAACTTAGTCTTCAAGAAATTAAACCATATATTTTTTAATTTCTTTTCTCCACCAAACGTGAATTTGAATGAAGAAAATATTGTGTATTTATGTTATTAATGGTGAGTAAAAGCTATTGTCAATTGGTGTCATTACACGACGATCAATGGCCGATTCTTTATTTGGTTGCACTGGAAAGCATCTCATTACGATAATAGAAAACGCCCTTGCAATCATTGTAAACGTTGAATATGTCATTCATATTCTCACCTCCTTTTTTGTTTGTTGTTTGCTAGATAAAGAACGAGAATGGCAACTTCAATATTGCTAGATACTACAATTTTTTTAATTTACTTTTACGACGTGTTAAATTATAAATAGATAATTTGCATGCTAAATCAATAGATAAACGACTGTTTAGAGTAACTAAAATTTAATAGGAATCAATATAGAGTTTATGAATAACAACAGCAAAAAAAGGTTCAAATTAAAAATAATATACATGACTTTGTATCTTAATATGAGGTTCTACTTCTTTCACGTACCTATTGACAAAATTTCTAAAAATATGATGTACAAAGTGAGACACTAGAGGGCAGTAGCACCATTGTAGGGCAAAAATCTTAGTGTCAACGAATTGTCAATATAGTAGTGTGAGCCTGAAGTTAAATTTCGTTTTGTATTTTATGTGTTTTTAATATACTCATAATCAATTTCATTGTAGTGAATAGGATGTCACAAGTAAAGTCTACCAAATCAATGTGTTGAATGCACCTTACTTGAACGTCAACACTGGTGACGTAATCAGTACGATTTCATACTACTAACAGTAACATTACTGTTAATATTATTTTGTTAGTATTGCTATTAGTGTAGTAACAATTAACTACTGAACTAGTACAAGGTATAATATAAAAATTCTGAATCAAGTTTAGCTGAGATTTTGGGTTGATAGATTGAGAGAAGTTCAGTTGGACAGTTTTTGTAATGATGCAACACGTCATATTCAGACATAGCTGAGTACTAACACTTACTATATTATACAAATTATATCGTAAATGTAATTTATAAATTGTAGTCTCTATGGGCTCCTAGTGCATGTCTACTAATAATGATATAGTACACTATTATTATTAGTATCACTGAATTAGTTGCTCTATTCATTTAACGCTGATAAAAGCTCTGGAGAATTTCTTTTCAATGTTAAATTATGTATTTTATCAGTTTTATGATTTTTTTATTTAATCGTGTGTTAACATTCAATGCTAGTATAAGACTAAGCCCAAGAGAAAAGCATAACATGTAAATTAAATTTTAATATATTTTTAGTCACATATGAATCATGTGATATACTGTTTGTTTATTTTGATAATTATGTAATGTTATAATTTTCCAACATACTGGTAAAACATGGTATTTTTAACTTTTTATTTATATATATATGTACACACACACATATATTGCCCATTAATGTTTCATAAAGATTTTATTCTGTATATTTACATTTGAATTTTTAGATTCTATGACCCTGAATATTCAATTTTCTGGCTTATTGAAAACTTTCAAACAATACTAGTGAAAAATGTCGCATGTAACCAAAAAGTGGGAGGTGTTACCTGGAAGAAACAAGTTTTGTTGTGATGGCCGTGTCATGATGGCTCGTCAGGTTGGAGTGTTCTACTTCACAGTAGCTTTGATAGTTGTAACATGCACACTTTTTTTTGTGTTTGAGTGAGTATAGTTTTCTGATTTCAAGACCAAGTAAATTTATTGTTGATAAAGTGATATTTATATTTGTGGCTAAGTTTGATAAATAATTGATTATTGTTTTAAAATATTTGTACTTCAGTCTTCATAGATTTAACATTTTCAGTCTATGATGTTAAACTGTGATGAAAGTAAAGTAGCATACTTTGTTCTAATTAAATGAATTTTTAATTAGAGAACATAATGATTATTGTAGCCTTGTCAAAACATCATTTGAAACCAGTTTTTGTGTCTTTACTACAGGAAGGATGATATGTTATATAGAATATAGTGACAGAATGATTTCTTACTCTTAAAAAAGGTTAAAATAAAAACTTCAGTAGTGTTATTAGGGCTAATAGTTTTAAGGTTTGTAAACTTAAGTGCAGACTTAGATAAAGAGAATGTTTTGTTTTCAAATATAGTTATGAACTTATTGAATGATTGATATGAGATTAGTTCATTTAAAATTTTGCTAAATCTATAGATGTAAAGAATCATATTTATGTCAAATTAAAAAATAAGATTACTAATTTGAGTTTGTATTAATTTTTGAATGAAGGGCGGCCCGGCATGGCCAGGGTGCTCGACTCGCAATCTGAGAGTCGCGGGTTCGAATACCCGTCACACCAAACATGCTTGCCCTTTCAGCCGTGGTGGCATTATAAAGTGACGGTCAATCCCACTATTCATTGGTAAAAGAGTAGCCCAAGAGTTGGCGGTGGATGGTGATGACTAGCTGCCTTCCCTCTAGTCTTACACTGCTAAATTAGGAGACGGCTAGTGCAGATAGCTCTCGTGTAGCTTTGCATGAAATTCAAAACAAACCAAAAACAAGTGAATGAAAGAATGGCCTTCATGAACAAATGGTTTCTTGTCACTTTGACTTTTCTTGTTCTATCATTTAAAACTCCAAAGACTTAAAAAATAATAAAGTAAGATTAGGAGAACTTAACTGTACAAGAAGCTGAAGTAATTGTGGATAATTTTAGAAATATATGCACAAGAGAATATGGAATTAAACACAAAAGGCTATCTGTTAAAGGGATTTTAGTTTTTAATGTGTTTATTGTGGAATTTAAATTATTCTTGTATTTACTGTATGGTCATGTACAGTTTTGGCTCACATGATACAAGAAAGATCCCAACTTGTTGAAGTGAGTGCAAAGATAGGACATGAGAGTGATTCCTGGTTTTAGTCTTTACTTATAAACTTCAAAGAGAGGCTTAAAGTTTCAGACTTGTTTCCTGTGAAGTGCAGAATAATTAAGGAAGGACTTATTTCACATGTTATGGATTTAAGCTTTGAAAGTTTAGTTACAGCCTTCTTCATTGAAAAATGTTTTTCTGTCTATAAACATGTGGAATGAATTACCTGGTGTGTTTTTCAATTCTTATGGATAAGCACATGTATATGAACTCAAAAAAGTATGCTTAAATTGGATTTAAATTTTTTCTTTATTTGGATGGTTCTGCCACCTTAACTACTTTTCTGTTATGTTGTGTTTGTGTTTAAAAATCCTACTAGGATTGTTTGTATAAACTTCAGATACTACTTAGTAACTTCAGTGTTGCTCAGTTTATAAAACTGTTTCTTTTACTTGTAGGTCATTATAATAAGTTCAAGATGCAACTTTGTTCTTAAAACTAACCAATACTCAAAATAGTCTTTTTATTAACTCATTCTGTAATCATTCTTAATTGACATTCTGTCTAATCAGAATTAATAAAAAAAATGTATCCCTTAACTGGAACTTAGCATGTCATTGACAAATGTTAAATTTGTTTTCTTGTTCTATTGTCCTCAAAATACACAACAAAGAAATCAGAGGCCTTTGTCATATTGATCCCCTGGATAATTTTTTAAAATTTAATAAGATCACCTTCTAGCCTTTTCTCAAGTGAAAATAAGTTTAGGTTTTAACGTATCCCTATAAGATATTCCTTACAATCCCATAATTAGTTCTAGGAGACCAAAACTGTACACTGTATTCTAAGTCAGGCCTAACTAGTGTTTTGTACAGAGATAATTATTTGATTCGTAATCTTGTTTATAAATACAACCTAAAATTGTTTTAGCTCTACTTTTAGCAACAGAGCACTTTTTAAATGGCTTGAATGATGTTCACAACCTTTGCTTCAGTTGTGTTGTTAAATTAGTTTTCATTGTATATAACATGGTCTAAATTATGATAATCCAAATGCTTTACCTTGCCATTTCTATAATTAAAGTTAATTTGCCAAATATTTCTCCTTTAATAAGTCAACATCCTTAGTTCAGCTAGAAATGCCCAGGAGATCTAATGTCATTAGCAGACTTTACTAATTTTGTTCAAATGGTACTATCAGTATAATTAATGTGCATTAGAAAAATCAAAGGCCTAAGCACTGATACTTGAGGCACTCCACTGATAACAGGGGTCCAGTTTGACTGGACTCCATCAGTAACAACCGTTTGCTTTCCCCCGTCGAACTACATTACAATCCATATAACTAGTCTTCCCTAGCCCGTACTAATGGGATTGATTTTCTTAACTATTTTTTTCTGTTATCTTAACATGATTTTTTTGAAAATCTAAATATATAAAGTCTACACCATTTCTGTTGTCTAGATAACTAGTAACATCCTCAAAAGAGAGAACAGATTAGTAAGACATATTGGCTTTTACTTATATAATATTTTACTAAATTATTTTGTAAAGCTTTTATCAGACTATAGGTTTTTTCCTACTACAGAAGTAAGATTAACTCGCCTATTGTGTAATTTTCATGGCAAATTTTTAAACCTTCTTTACCTCCATAAGCAACTCTCCAATTCTCAGACAACTGTTCACCAAAAATGAAAGAGAGGCTACATATCTGATCTTTGATCTCGTTTAAAACCCTTAAAAAACTTTGTTTTAACCTGGTACCTTATTTCATATCACAGTTTTCAACATAAACCTTGCCAACAGCATTCTTTAAAGATCCAATTATCATATTAACATACTTTGAAAAAATTGGTGTTGTTAGTTTTAATATGAGCCATCCGTTTCTCATTAGCCCATTTTGATTTCCTAATTTTTTTAAACCAAATCTCTAGTCTTCCTGTAGTTACTCTGGTTTTGTATGTTAAATGGCAATGGTTTCCTATGTGTGCATGTCATTTTCATTGCCGGTTTATGAAATTATTTTGAACTGCTGTTTGGATGGCTGATTTTCACTCTATTCTGATACGATATCTTACCTCTTCTCACAAAATAACTTTTCTTGACTAGCACTGCCCTCTATAAGCACAAATTTTCAATGCACACCACTAGCGGTCGACTTTCTGCTTCTGCATATCAACATGCAAATGATCGTGCAGCAGCTCTCTGTCAACAGGAGCACAACACCACTCATATCATAACCAATGCCCACTTCACATCTGCACTCATTAATCACTTTTCGATTGGCAGTAGTACTGTGCAGACATGCTAGTTTGTGCTCATGGATTTGTCAACATTTTCAGTTATACTACTGACTTTGTTTTTTTTTACTATTTGTTTCAATTTTTGTGTTTTGGTATTGTGCAAAGTTGCTTTATTTATTTTTTTTCTCACATTTCAGATGCCTTTTTCCTATTGTATTGTTGGTCCCACTCTGTGACAAGTGGTGCCTGACCAAGTATACTTTTTTTGTTTGAAAATCCACACTGTCCATCATGCGACCATGCTCAGTTACATTGTAGCTCTTCCTTCCATGGACTTGATATATAATTCCAGATGCTGCCATGTGGTGGTTGTGTGCCTCCATTTTTTGTTATCTATAACTAAATAATTTTGTTGCAGGTTTGAGTTATGCACACCATAGAGATGGGGTGTTCCGTAGGAGCTCTAATAATTATCTCTAGTGGTATCTTGCTTTATAAATATGTTCATCCTGGACCGTACATTCGTGGACAAACATGATTAATGGAGACAGAAATTGCTGCCCATCTCTGCTTCTCCATTGTGTTGAGTCTCTTCCTACCTCATTCCTGATGTACAATTCCAGATGTTGCCTGGTTTTGGTGATTGACCCCGACAATGTTGTAGCTCTGCTTTTCGAAATAGGGTTTCATGGTCACCCATTGCACTGTCTTCAGCGGTGCATTCCTCTGAACTCTCCAACACTTCTCCCCCCTTCTTGAAGTGGAATATGAGAGTCCTTAACACTTACCAGTTCCTAGCTGCTGGGATGGTGGACAATGAAAGCCTGTCATTCTGAATGATGCATCATACCACTCAATTGAGAGTAGGGTGGTGGCATTCTGCAGGTGTTGCTGGTGTATAGCACTTCCTACCATGGACCTGATGTACAATTTCAGATGCTGCCAGTTTTTGATTGAAGGACTCTGCCATGTCATAAATATATATACAGAATATATCTATAATTGCAGTTTGCCCCTCAGGGTAAGACATTCCTCCTCCCTACCATCCTATGGACATACATTCCCAGTGGGTCTGGTGTTGGTTGGAGCTGGTCCAGCTAAGTAAGTCCTCACATGTGTACTGACCAGTTGACTGGATGACAAATACCCACTGCTGCCAAGTTTTGGACTGGAGATGCACCCCAGCTTTGCTGTTCCTCTTTCTACCATCTAATGGTTGTTGGTTCCCACCAGATCTGGTGATGGTTGTAGCTGGATGCAGCATGTTTTTCCACATTTGTAGGGCCAGTTATCCTCCTCCTACCATGGACTGGAAGTATTATACCTGTTTCTGTCAAGTTTTGGATTGGAGATGTTATCCTGCTAAGGCTTTCTACTATCTGGTGGATGTCAGTTCTCAACAGATCTGGTGTTGATTTGGTTGGAAATGCACACAAGTAGGGAAAGATTTTGGTAAGGAAGATCGCCTTCCCTGCCAATTCCTGTTTTGAGGTGAAGAGTTAGGTGTTCCTCTCTCTACCACAGAACTGACGTACACTTCCAGATATTGTCTGGTGTTGGTTGAGGTTGGATATCAAACTACCCCCATGGTCTGTTGCACCCTAGCTACTCGACACCCAGGAGTCCCATTCATTGGTCATACATATTTGGGGATTCTTTCATGTTTCCGCTTTTATGATACTGTCAATGATACTGTTACAAAGAGCAAAGAGTATACCTTGACCAGATGTGGTGCAGTCTCCCACTCTGGCTTTTTGATTACACACCTCCTGGTCTCTCTTTGCCCACTTCCTAAAGTTTGGAATTCTAGCTATTTTGTGAGTGGAGGTAAGATATCATATTGGAAGTTAGCATTTTCCAATGATATATGGTGTAAGTTTTCTGACCAATTTCAAAGTGATTAATGAGTGCAGATATGAAGAGGGCGCTGGTTACAATAGGAGTGGTGGCATGCTCCTATTGGTGAAAAGCTGCTGCATGATCATTTGCATGTGGATGTGCAGAAGCGAGAGGTGTAAGGTTAATGTCATGCATTGAAAATTTATGCCAATAGAGGGCAGTGCTAGTCAAGAAAAGATATTTTGTGAGAAGAGGTAAGTATCTATTGGAAATACATTTGGAGTGTAGGAAAATGCTAACCTTCATGTGTTTGTGATGCTAGTGGGAAACAGAGCCTTTAACATCCAATGTTCTCCTGTCAGTAGAACCAATATACTCAATTTTTCAACATAGAGTTATGTTACAAAGGACTTCTGCATAAAGTCAGTTTTGTCCTGGAAATTTAAATGTGTACTTCATTTAAAAAAAACATTTGGTTACAACCATATCCTCATTAGTAGTGATTAATGATAAACCTTCTGGTTTGCTCTATGACTATTTGATATAGGAAACCATCCTGAATCACATCAAGAGAACTCTTTCTACCATATCCTCATTAGTAGTGATTAATGATAAACCTTCTGGTTGGCTCTATGATTATTTGATGGAGGAAACCATCTTGAATCACATCAAGAGAACTCTTTCTACCATATCCTCATTAATAGTGATTAATGATAAACCCTCTGGTTGGCTCTATGACTATTTGATATAGGAAACCATCTTGAATCACATCAAGAGAACTCTTTCTACCATATCCTCATTAGTAGTGATTAATGATAAACCATCTGGTTGGCTCTATGATTATTTGATGGAGGAAACCATCTTGAATCACATCAAGAGAACTCTTTCCACCTCACTATTGGACATCATACAATCCTAAATAATATGTCTAAAAATTGAAGTCTTCTATAATTATTGGTTCAGTGTTCTTCTTGGTCATAACTATGATCTCACTATGCAGTTTTTAATTGGCTTCATCTGTCTGATCTCTTGACATATAACCATTGCCAGATACAAACTTTCTACCCTCAAGACCCATGTTTGTAACCAATGTAGACTCAACTTCTTAACTACAGTTTTGTATGTTTAATCCTAACAGGCTGCAGTTCATTGTGTATATAATATGCTACCCTGCTCATCTTTTAAAGAGCTTATCACTATTAAATAATGTATAACCTGGAATTTCCAAATAACTTCTATTACTAATGTTCACCATTTCAAATAATTTTCCTCTAATTCTCATTATATCATACTCTTATATTTCAACTCACTCATTTTGTTTCCAAACATATCCCATCCAGCTCACCGGTTTCTCTAAACATATCCCACCCAACTTATCTGATACTCTCAACATATCCCATTCAGTTCACCTATTGATGTAAACACATTTCAACCAACTCACCTGTTACTCTAAGCATATCTTATCCAGCTCACCAATTATTCAAAACATATCCTATCCAGCTCACCTGTTACTCTAAACAGTATCCCATCCAGTTCACCTGTTACACCAAACATATCCCATCCAGTCCACCTGTTGATCTAAACACATTTCAACCAACTCACCTGATACTCCAAACATATCCCATCCAGTCCACCTGTTGATGTAAACACATTTCAACCAACTCACCTGATACTCTAAACATATCCCATCCAGTTCACCTGTTACTCCAAACATATCCCTTCCAGTCCACCTGTTGATCTAAACACATTTCAACCAACTCACCTGTTACTCTAAACAATATCCCATCCAGTTCACCTGTTGATCTAAACACATTTCAACCAACTCACCTGATACTCTAAACATATCCCATCCAGTTCACCTGTTACTCCAAACATATCCCATCCAGTCCACTTGTTGATGTAAACACATTTCAACCGACTCACCTGTTACTCTAAGCATATCCCATCCAGCTCACAAATTATTCTAAACATATCCTATCCAGCTCACCTGTTACTCTAAACAATATTCCATCCAGCTCACCTGTTAATACTGAAGGACCACTCAGAATGGAAAAAATGTAAACAAGGTGTTCCAATCATCTGAATGACCACACAGAGTACAAGAAACATACAAAGGGGTTCCAACCATCTGAATTACTACGAAGAATAAAAGATGCACACACAATGTGTTTCAACCATCTGAATCACCACTCGGAATACAAGAAACATACACAAGGTGTTTCAACCATCTAAATGACCACTCAGAATACAAGAAACATACACAAGGTGTTTCAACCATCTAAATGACCATTCAGAATACAAGAAACATACACAAGGTATTTCAACCATCTAAATGACTACTCAGAATAAAAGAAATGTACACAAGGGGTTTTAACCATCTGAATGACCACTAAGAATACAAGAAACATACACAAGGGGTTTCAACCATCTAAATGACTACTCAGAATAAAAGAAATGTACACAAGGGGTTTTAACCATCTAAATGACCACTCAGAATACAAGAAACATACACAAGGTATTTCAACCATCTAAATGACTACTCAGAATAAAAGAAATGTACACAAGGGGTTTTAACCATCTGAATGACCACTCAGAATACAAGAAATTTCACAAGGTGTTTCAACCATCTGAATGACCACTCAGAATACAAGAAACATACACAAGGTGTTTCAACCATCTAAATGACCACTCAGAATACAAGAAACATACACAAGGTATTTCAACCATCTGAATGACCTCTCAGAATACAAGAAACATACACAAGGTGTTTCAACCATCTGAATGACCACTAAGAATAAAATAATCATACACAAGGTGTTTCAACCATCTGAATGACCACTCAGAATACAAGAAACACACACAAGGTATTTCAACCATCTGAATGACTACTCAGAATACAAGAAACATACACAAAGTGATTCAACCATCTGAATGACCACTCAGAATACAAGAAACACACACAAGGTGTTTCAACCATCTGAATGACTACTCAGAATACAAGAAACATACACAAGGTGTTTCAACCATCTGAATGACAACAAAGAATAGAAGAAACTTGCATATACGTACAAAACAAAAATTCCACAAACCTCATACATTTATGTGCTAGCTTAGCTCAATTGAATTTTGCACAACATTTAAGGACTGTGCAGAAAAACTAGGAATTAATTTTAAAAGGGAACTGTTTCATTTTGGTATCCAAAAGTGAGTAGATTTGTCAGTATTGATTTGTACTGAATTTGTTATAATTTCCAACTGATAGTAAAAACAGATATTTTATGGAACAGAAAAAATAAGAGCATTAAAGCTTTTAGTATTTATGTTTAAAAAAGTCATGATTTATGTGCATTTGAGTTGTGAAATTAATAAATAGGTAAAATTCTTTTAAAACAGTTGCCCATTTTTGAGTGAAGAGATTAGTCCAGTGATACCAGTTGTTGCTGGAGTTCTTTTTCTCTTTGTTATGTCTACTCTATTGAGAACAAGTTTCAGTGACCCAGGTGTTATTCCAAGAGCCACAGCTGAAGAGGCTGCTGATATTGAAAGACAAATAGGTGAATATAACATCTTTATTGTTGAAATGTGTTGTTTTCTCAAAATCTAGTATAAAAATGCATTACTAAAATTTGAAAGTGTTCTAAAGAAACTTAATGTGTACTTGACATGTTTGAAAATTTATTGTCAACTTGAATGGCCACAGTTATATATATTGTCACTTAGATACTGTCTTGAATGAAAAAATGACCTCATTGAGCTCCTTCTAATCCTTCAGTTCCATATGTTTTATATATAGTAAATGTTAAAGTGACATCTAATCTTTCAATTCCATGTTTTATGTATAGTAAATGTTAAAGTGACTTCTAATCTTTCAATTCCATATGTTTTATGTATAGTAAATGTTAAAGTGACTTCTAATCTTTCAATTCCATATGTTTTATGTATAACAAATGTTAAAGTGACTTCTTATCTTTCAGTTCCATGTTTTATGTATAGCAAATGTTAAAGTGACTTCTGATCTTTCAATTCCACGTTTTATGTATAGCAAATGTTAAAGTGACTTCTGATCTTTCAATTCCATATGTTTTATGTATAATAAATGTTAAAGTGACTTCTAATCTTTCAATTCCATGTTTTATGTATAGCAAATGTTAAAGTGACTTCTAATCTTTCAATTCCATATGTTTTATGTATAGTAAATGTTAAAGTGACTTCTAATCTTTCAATTCCATATGTTCTATGTATAGTAAATGTTAAA
>NW_013672239.1:15668-18120 GCF_000517525.1 Limulus polyphemus
AATCTTTCAATTCCATGTTTTATGTATAGCAAATGTTAAAGTAACATCTAATCTTTCAATTCCATGTTTTATGTATAGCAAATGTTAAAGTAACATCTAATCTTTCAATTCCATGTTTTATGTATAGCAAATGTTAAAGTGACTTCTTTCAATTCCATGTTTTATGTATAGCAAATGTTAAAGTGACTTCTAATCTTTCAATTCCATGTTTTATGTATAACAAATGTTAAAGTAACTTCTAATCTTTCAATTCTATATGTTTTATGTATAGCAAATGTTAAAGTGACTTCTAATCTTTCAATTCCATGTTTTATGTATAGCAAATGTTAAAGTGACTTCTAATCTTTCAATTCAATATGTTTTATGTATAGCAAATGTTAAAGTGACTTCTAATCTTTCAATTCCATGTTTTATGTATAGTAAATGTTAAGATGACTTCTAATCTTTCAATTCCATGTTTTATGTATAGTAAATGTTAAGATGACTTCTTTCAATTCCATGTTTTATGTATAGCAAATGTTAAAGTGACTTCTAATCTTTCAATTCCATGTTTTATGTATAACAAATGTTAAAGTAACTTCTAATCTTTCAGTTCCATGTTTTATGTATAGCATATGTTAAAGTGACTTCTCTATTTAGGTAAACTTGTTTTTTATCTATCTTTTCTTTGAGATTCGTATTTGTAGAACTAATATTTATTTTATTACTAATATATACTAAGAGAAGTTATTAAGAGATGAGAAGTTCAATTCCATGTTTTATGTATAGTAAATGTTAAGATGACTTCTAATCTTTCAATTCCATGTTTTATGTATAGCAAATGTTAAAGTGACTTCTAATCTTTCAATTCCATATGTTTTATGTATCGCAAATGTTAAAGTGACTTTTAATCTTTCAATTCCATGTTTTATGTGTAACAAATGTTAAAGTAACTTCTAATCTTTCAATTCCATGTTTTATGTATAGCATATGTTAAAGTGACTTCTCTATTTAGGTAAACTTGTTTTTTATCTATCTTTTCTTTGAGATTCATATTTGTAGAACTAATATTTATTTTATTACTAATATATACTAAGAGAAGTTATTAAGAGATGAGAAGTGGAATTCTCCAAAACTATCATAAACCAATAACATACGCTGATCAAATTGTAGATTGAACTGGACCTTCCTTGAACTTAGACTTTGAAATTAAACAATTTTCAGAATACTAAGTTTATTTATTATCACAACAAAGGTTGCAAGTTTAGTTTAATCCATTACTATTGGTTATCACAATTGATATTCTAAGTTTAGCTTAATCCATGTTGCTTATAACAACTGAACTTTTAAGCTTAGTTTTACTATGATTGTTTCACATTTTACTAATACCATTTCACACTTTATTATGACTGTTTCACACTTTACTGTGACTCATTCACACTTTACTATTGTCATGGCATACAAATTACTGATGATTTAGAACACATTTTGAAAATACCAAATGTGTTATGGTAAATATGTAAAATAAGCTGTATGTCTAATTTAAACTTCTTGTTTCTTAAGTGGGGTGAATAGATTATAATATTTATATATTTTGTTCAACTAGGACCATGGACAGTGAAAGATGAGCTTCTCATGTCCCACATGTTTATAACTGAACCATTTCTTACTACACAGGTACTATGATATCAGGAGTATAGTAGATCAATAAGTTTCATCATGTACTATGATAACAGGAGTATAGTAGATCAATAAGTTGGTTCAGCAGTAGAGGTTTCCAGTGAAACTGTTAACAAATCATTCAAGGAATACATTTAGTAACATTATACCGTGTGGTGAGGGTTGGTTTAGCAGTAGAGGTTTCCAGTGAAACTGTTAACAAATCATTCAAAGAACACATTTAGTAAAATTATACCGTGTGGTGAGGGTTGGTTTAGCAGTAGAGGTTTCCAGTGAAACTGTTAACAAATCATTCAAGGTACACATTTAGTAAAATTATACTAAGCTTCATCATGTACTATGATATCAGGAGTATAGTAGATCAATAAGTTTCATCATAGACCAATAAGTTTCATTAGGTACTATGATATCAGGAGTATAGTAGATCAATTGATACTCCTGATATCATAGTACATGATGAAATTTATTGATCTACTATACTCCTGATATCATAGTACCTGATGAAACTTCTTGATCTGCTATACTCCTGATATCATAGTACCTGATGAAACTTATTCATCTACTATACTCCTGATATCATAGTACATGATGAAACTTATTCATCTACTATACTCCTGATATCATAGTACATGATGAAACTTATTGATCTATTATACTCCTGATATCATAGTACATGATGAAACTTATTGATCTACTATACTCCTGATATCATAGTACATGATGAAGCTTATTGATCTACTATACTCCTGATATCATAGTACATGATGAAACTTATTGATCTACTATACTCCTG
>NW_013672239.1:18981-22921 GCF_000517525.1 Limulus polyphemus
ATCTACTATAATTGTGGTATCGTAGTACATGATGAAACACATTAATCTACTATAATTGTGGTATCATAGTACATGATGAAACTTGTTGATCTACTATAATTGTGGTATCGTAGTACATGATGGAACTTATTGATCTACTATAATTGTGGTATCGTAGTACATGATGAAACTTGTTGATCTACTATAATTGTGGTATCGTAGTACTTGATGAAACACATTGATCTACTATAATTGTGGTATCGTAATACATGATGAAACACATTGATCTACTATAATTGTGGTATCGTAGTACATGATGAAACACATTGATCTACTATAATTGTGGTATAGTACATGATGAAACACAATCATGTACTATGATACCACAATTATAGTAGATCAAGAAACACATTGATCTACTATAATTGTGGTATAGTAGTACATGATGGAACAGAAATTTTATTTATTTAGTTTATTCCTTAAATTTACCAAAATAACAGGTTTAATAATTTTACTATTGTTTTTGAAGCATTTTTTGGAACCTGTGTATAACTGTATTTTTCTATTTTATCATTGACCATATACAATTCCACATTTTCAGAGCTGCCAAATGGTTCAACTTCCCCAACATATCGACCACCACCTAGAACCAAGGAGGTGGTTGTACGTGGACAGACGGTCAAGTTGAAGTATTGTTTTACTTGTAAGATATTCAGGCCACCTCGAGCATCACACTGTAGTCTGTGTGATAACTGTGTTGGTAAGATACTTTGCACAATGCCGTGTCCTTTATTAAAGATATTACAGTTTTGTCTGTAGCTAACAGAGAGATTAACATATGAATTAATTCATTTAAGTTTATTGTTTGGTATCTTCTGACTGGTATAAACTGTTTTTAAATTTATTTTATCTTTGATTTTATACCTGTAGATATTAAAAATGTTATATTGCAATTTTTTAAAGGATATATATTTTCTTTTTATAAACATTTATTTTTACCTTTTATAAATTGTTAATGTTATCATATCAGTTATTAACTTCAATGGATTACATGATTTTATCAATGTAAAGGTTTATTTTTTTAACCCTGGACTATTTTGTCTCCAACAGATCGGTTTGACCACCATTGTCCATGGGTGGGAAATTGTGTAGGCAGACGAAACTACCGCTACTTCTACATGTTCATTATGTCTCTTGCTTTTCTGTGTGTATTTATATTCAGCTGTATAATCACTCACCTAGTTTTATGTAAGTTAAGTTTTATCTCAACAATCAAATATTGAAATTGCTTTAATTAAATTAATGAGCTAAACACTGTTGGTGTGTTTTACAGTAAATATAGATTTCTTATGGCATATTCTGTAGCTAGAGACAGCTTGAACTTTAAGATTTGTTAAACATTACTGTGAATGTTAAGTTTACAGATATGATATATAACTGAAATAGTATGCTTGTAAATACTCAAGTTTGTGTAGAGCTTAAGATGTGTTTGTGTAATTTGTATGTGTAGTGTAAACAGATAAGTATACTGTATACTTACATCATTAACAAACTTGTGAAGAGAAGTCTATCCATGTATTCCCGATGAAAAAACTGTTTAATTACTAATGGAATAAAATTCTTGTACTCTGTATTATTAAACTTATTTGCAAGAAAACATGTATGCTTTTTTGTATGTTCATTCTATGTACAAGGAATTATATTTAGATGAAATTCCTTTTTGAAAACTTTTACATAGTTTGAAGATGTACATTTTGATGTTTTTGAATAATATAAATTTCCAGTGTCAAGAAGAAATGGTTTCCTGGATGCTGTGAAAGACTCTCCTGCCAGATATCCTTTTTTTTGTGTAGTATGAATGACATATATGAGATTAGATAAGAAGAAAGACAATGTGTATTTCTACATCTTATATTTACAAGGTTATAGATCTTGAGTGATGTTGATAATATGTTTAACATTAATGAACTTTAAATGAGTTATGCCAGTCTCGTGAGTGTTAGACATTTACAAATTAAAGTCGGTCTCGTGAGCTTCAGACAGTTACATTTGACAGCCTTGTGAGCTTCAGACAGTTACACATGACAGTCTTGTGAGCTTTAGGTAATTACACATGACAGTCTTGTGAGCTTTACTTAGTTACACATGACAGTCTTGTGAGCTTTACTTAGTTACACATGACAGTCTTGTGAGCTTTACTTAGTTACACATGACAGTCCTGTGAACTTCAGATAGTTACACTTGACAGCCTTGTGAGCTTTAGGTAATTACACATGACAGTCTTGTGAGCTTTACTTAGTTACACATGACAGTCTTGTGAGCCTTACTTAGTTACACATGACAGTCCTGTGAACTTCAGATAGTTACACTTGACAGCCCTGTGAACTTCAGATAGTTACACATGACAGTCTTGTGAGCTTTAGGTAATTACACATGACAGTCTTGTGAGCTTTAGGTAATTACACATGACAGTCTTGTGAGCTTTACTTAGTTACACATGACAGTCCTGTGAGCTTTACTTAGTTACACATGACAGTCCTGTGAACTTCAGATAGTTACACTTGACAGCCTTGTGAGCTTTAGGTAATTACACATGACAGTCTTGTGAGCTTTAGGTAATTACACATGACAGTCTTGTGAGCTTTACTTAGTTACACATGACAGTCCTGTGAACTTCAGATAGTTACACTTGACAGTCTTGTGAGCTTTAGGTAATTACACATGACAGTCTTGTGAGCTTTAGGTAATTACACATGACAGCCTTGTGAGCTTTACTTAGTTACACATGACAGTCTTGTGAGCTTTACTTAGTTACACATGACAGTCTTGTGAACTTCAGATAGTTACACTTGACAGTCGTGTGAATATTGTACAGTTATATCTTTGAGACTGGGAGTAACAAAAAAGATCTATACAAAACAGTTTCTTGAACATTGGACAGTCATAAATAACAGTTGTAAATTTAAAAAATCTACACAATACAGTCATGTAAGTGTTTGACAGTTATACATGAATGTTGTACACTTGTTAGACATTCTGGTGAGTGTTAAGTACATGACTTGAAGGTAATTTGTAAGGCATCTAATTTTTGAACTTAATCGAAAGCCGAAATATATTACTGTTTAAATTGTGACCATTTTTGAAATTGAGACATTTTATTTTCATAAAACCAAATTTATATATTCTATTTAATTGATATTCACTATAATTAATGGCAACTATGAAATTTTGTGAGATAAAGTATTTTCTGTGGAATAATTTCTTGTTTGGATACTAGTTACTGGTTATGTAATAATTAAATGTAATGTAATAATTAAAATGATGAGAGCTCATTTTTTTTCCTGCTGAAAAAGTTGATATTGACTCCTACAGTTTTTAAGGAAATAACACAGGAAATTTAGGCTGATAAACAGTTTTTGGGTGTGATTTTAAGTTACGATTTCCAAAATAAAAATTGTTGTGTTTATTTAAGAGTATTTTATTCATCATGTCTACCTTCTTCTAGTATTTTTAGCCTATTAACACATTTATTCACATTCATCACATATTTAAAAGAGTTGCTAACTATCATTAGTCACATCTTTAAATATGATGCTATCATTAGTCACATCTTTAAATATGATGCTATCATTAGTCAAATCTTTAAATATGATGCTATCATTAGTCACATCTTTAAATATGATGCTTACTCTATTTAGCCAAGTCCTTAAATAAGATTCTATCATTAGTCAAATCCTTAAATAAGATGCTAACCCTCATTTGTCAAATCTTCAATAAGATTCTAACCCCATACTTTTATTGTTGGAAAAATAAAATCATGTAAATTCCTTCCATAATACTGGTAACAACTGTAACCACCTCACCACCTGCAACAGAAAAATGTTAAACTGATCTCCTTATTTGTTATAATTTCAAAAATATTGAAGCTTTGGAACTGGAATTGATATATTTTGCACTTTTC
>NW_013672239.1:23606-25319 GCF_000517525.1 Limulus polyphemus
TTAAATGTTTTGTCATTAATACAACTTTACTGCACTAGAAGGAGTGATATGTTATCTCTTCTCCTGGTTAAATGTTTTGTCATTAATACAACTTTACTGTAATAGAAGGAGTGATATGTTATCTCTTCTTCTGGTTAAATGTTTTGTCATTAATACAACTTTACTGTACTAGAAGGAGTGATATATTATCTCTTCTTCTGGTTAATTTTTTTGTTCTTAATACAACTTTACTGTAAAAGAAGGAGTGATATGTTATCTCTTCTTCTGGTTAAATGTTTTGTCATTAATACAACTTTACTGTAAAAGAAGGAGTGAAATGTTTCTCTTCTTCTGGTTAAAGGTTTTGTCCTTAATACAACTTTACTGTAATAGAAGGAGTGATATGCTATCTCTTCTTCTGGTTAAATGTTTTGTCATTAATATAACTTTAGTGTACTAGAAGGAGTGATATGTTATCTCTTCTTCTGGTGAAATGTTTTGTCCTTAATACAACTTTACTGTAATGGAAGGAGTGATATGTTTCTCTTCTTCTGGTTAAATGTTTTGTCATTAATGCAACTTTACTGTAATAGAAGGAGTGAAATGTTATCTCTTCGAGATAAATGTTTTGTCATAAAAACAACTTTAGTGTACTAGAAGGAGTGATATGTTATCTCTTTCTCTGATTAAATTTTTTGTTCTTAATACAACTTTACTGTAAAAGAAGGAGTGATATGTTATCTCTTCTTCTGGTCAAATGTTTTGTCATTAATTCAACTTTACTGTAAAAGAAGGAGTGAAATGTTATCTCTTCTTCTGGTGAAATGTTTTGTCCTTAATACAACTTTACTGTAATAGAAGGAGTGATATGCTATCTCTTCTTCTGGTTAAATGTTTTGTCATTAATGCAACTTTACTGTAATAGAAGGAGTGATATGTTATCTCTTCTTCTGGTTAAATGTTTTGTCATTAATGCAACTTCACTGTACTAGAAGGAGTGAAATGTTATCTCTTCTAGATAAATGTTTTGTCCATTAATACAACTTTACTGTACTAGAAGGAGTGATATATTATCTCTTCTTCTGGTTAATTTTTTTGTTCTTAATACAACTTTACTGTAAAAGAATGAGTGATATGTTATCTCTTCTTCTGGTTAAATGTTTTGTCATTAATACAACTTTACTGTAAAAGAAGGAGTGAAATGTTATCTCTTCTTCTGGTGAAATGTTTTGTCATTAATACAACTTTACTGTAATGGAAGGAGTGATATGTTTCTCTTCTTCTGGTTAAATGTTTTGTCCTTAATATAACTTTAGTGTAATAGAAGGAGTGATATGTTATCTCTTCTTCTGGTTAAATGTTTTGTTCTTAATACAACTTTACTGTACTAGAAGGAGTGATATGTTATCTCTTCTAGATAAATGTTTTGTCATTAATACAACTTTACTGTAAAAGGAGTGATATGTTATCTCTTCTTCTGGTTAAATGTTTTGTCATTAATACAACTTTACTGTAATAGAAGGAGTGAAATGTTATTTCTTCTAGATGAATGTCTTGTCATTAATACAACTTTACTGCACTAGAAGGAGTGACATGTTATCTCTTCTTCTGGTTAAATGTTTTGTCATTAATACAACTTTACTGCACTAGAAGGAGTGATATGTTATCTCTTCTTCTAGTTAAATGTTTTGTCATTAATACAACTTTACTGCACTAGAAGGAGTGATATGTTAT
>NW_013672239.1:25920-28297 GCF_000517525.1 Limulus polyphemus
ATATGTGGAAGGTAGATGATACTACATATGGTGGAAGGTAGATGATACTACATATGTGGAAGGTAGATGATACTACATATGGAAAAGATAGATGATACTACATATGTGGAAGGTAGATGATATTACATAAGTGGAAGGTAGATGATACTACATATGTGGAAGGTAGCTGATACTACATATGGTGGAAGGTAGATGATACTACATATGTGGACGGTAGATGACACTACATATGGTGGAAGGTAGATGATACTACATATGTGGAAGGTAGATGATACTACATATGTAAAAGATAGATGATATTACATAAGTGGAAGGTAGATGACACTACATATGGAAAAGATAGATGATACTACGTATGGTGGAAGGTAGATGATACTACACATGTGGAAGGTAGATGACACTACATACAGAAAAGATAGATGATACTACACATGTGGAAGGTAGATGATACTACATATGGAAAAGATAGATGATACTACATATGGTGGAAGGTAGATGATACTACATATGTGGAAGGTAGATGACACTACATATGGAAAAGATAGATGATACTACATATGTGGAAGGTAGATGATACTACATATGTGGAAGGTAGATGATACTACATATGTGGAAGATAGATGATATTACATAAGTGGAAGGTAGATGATACTACATATGTGGAAAGTAGATGGTACTACATATGTGGAAGATAGATGATATTACATAAGTGGAAGGAAGATGACACTACATATGGAAAAGATAGATGATACTACATATGTGAAAGGTAGATGATATTACATAAGTGGAAGGTAGATGATACTACATATGTGGAAGGTAGCTGATACTACATATGTGGAAGGTAGCTGATACTACATATAGTGGAAGGTAGATGATACTACATATGTGGACGGTAGATGACACTACATATCATTAATACAACTTTACTGTACTAGAAGGAGTGATATGTTTCTTTCTTCTGGTTAAATGTTTTGTCATTAATACAACTTTACTGTAATTGAAGGAGTGGTATGTTATCTCTTCTTCTGGTTAAATGTTTTGTCATTAATACAACTTTACTGTAATAGAAGGAGTGGTATGTTATCTCTTCTAGATAAATGTTTTGTCATTAATACAACTTTACTGTATTAGAAGGAGTAGTATGTCTTAATACAACTTTATTTTAATAGAAGGAGTGTTATATTATATCTTCTTCTGGTTAAATGTTTTGTCCTTAATACAAATTTACTGTAATAGAAGGAGTGGTATGTTTTTTCTCAGTCTGGTCCATTCTTGGACTGGCTGGGTTCCATACTTATTTGACAACGTCTAATCAGACAACTAATGAAGATGTAAGTTGTACTTATTAAAATTGAAATAAGATAATTTCCTACATTTGTATTATTGTATGCCCTGTGAATATACATATGTAATCTCCAATCTAGATATGTAGTATCATCTACCTCGTAAATTGTTGTATTGCTTATCTAGATAATAGTATTCTCTATCCTTTAGAAATGTAGTATCATCTAGCTTGTAGATGTGTAGTACCGTCTACCTTCTAAATGTTTTGTATCCTCTAGCTTTTAGGTATGTAGTATCATCTATCTTTTCCATATGTAATGTCATCTACCTTCCACCATATATAGTATCATCTTTCTTCCACATATCCAGTATCATCTTCCTTACACATATGTAGTATCATCTATCTTCCACTTATGTAATATCATCTATCTTCCACATATGTAGTATCATCTACCTTCCACATATGTAGTATCATCTACCTTCCACATATGTAGTATCATCTATCTTCCACTTATGTAATATCATCTATCTTCCACATATGTAGTATCATCTACCTTCCACATATGTAGTGTCATCTATCTTCCACATATGTAGTATCATCTATCTTCCACTTATGTAATATCATCTACCTTCCACATATGTAGTGTCATCTACCTTCCACTTATGTAATATCATCTACCTTCCACATATGTAGTATCATCTATCTTCCACATATGTAGTATCATCTATCTTCCACATATGTAGTATCATCTACCTTCCACCAACAAAACATTTAACCAGAAGAAGAGATAACATTTCACTCCTTCTATTACACTAAAGTTGTATTAATGACAAAACATTTAACCAGAAAAAGAGATAACATATCACTCCTTCTGTTACAATAAAGTTGTATTAAGGACAAAATATTTAACCAGAAGAAGAGAAACATATCACTCCTTCTATTACAGTAAAGTTGTATTAAGAACAAAACATTTAACCAGAAGAAGAGATAACATATCACTTCTTCTATTACAGTAAAGTTGTATTAAGAACAAAACATTTAACCAGAAGAAGAGATAACATATCACTTCTTCTATTACAGTAAAGTTGTATT
>NW_013672239.1:28962-47059 GCF_000517525.1 Limulus polyphemus
GTAGTATCATCTATCTTTTCCATATGTAATATCATCTACCTTCCACATATGTAGTATCATTTACCTTCCACCATATGTAATATCATTTTTCTTCCACATATGTAATATCATCTACCTTCCACATATGTAGTGTCATCTACCTTCCACATATGTAGTATCATCTACCTTCCACCATATGTAATATCATCTTTCTTCCACATATGTAATATCATCTACCTTCCACATATGTAGTGTCATCTACCTTCCACCATATATAGTATCATCTTTCTTCCACATATCCAGTATCATCTACCTTCAACATATCTAGTATCATCTTTCTTCCACATATGTAATATCATCTTTCTTCCATATATGTAATATCATCTACCTTCCACATATGTAGTATCATCTATCTTCCATGTATGTAGTATCATCTACTTTCTAGATGTTTAGTATCATCTAACCTCCACATATGTAGTATTATCTACCTTTCACAATACAGTATAATCTTCATTCTATACATATAATATCATCTATCTTCCATATATGTAGTATCATCTATTATCTAGATAAAAATGAGTAAAAACCTTATAATCCAAGTGCTTTTGAAAGGTGAGCATATCTTTATCGGGAGCAAAACAGGAATGGTGGTGTAATCAATTGAGTGATATATATATAAAGGGAGTTTAATGACATCATGAAGGTCATACAGTTTTCCAGGAAATGTTTAGTCTGTGATTACTCCCCTACCCATATTAACTTTCTTGACATCACTGTTTTTCTAAAAGACCGAATTTTACATAATGACTTGTACAAAAAACCTACAGACAGACCACAATACCATCACTATGAAAGCTGTCGCCCCTCTCACACTAAACGGAACATTAGCTAAAGTCAAGCTCTTAGAATAAAGAAAGTATGCTCAGATGAAACAGACTACAGAAAACACACTAAGGATCTAAAACAAAGCATGTTACAAAGAGGATATAAAGATATCGAAATTGACAGACAAATTGAAAAGGCTAACAACACTAAGCGGAAAAACATCCTAAATCATAACAATACTAAACTTTCAAATAGAATTCCTCTTATTATTACCTATCAGTTTAAACTCAGGAACGTTTCACGAATTCTGAAAAAAACATTTTCATCTCCTACAAATGAACGATCATCTTAAACAGATATTTCCTGAAGTTCTCATTGTCTCGTTCTGAAAAAGCAGAACTCTAAAAGATATCCTTGTTCATACAAAAGTGAATTACATCCCACCCAAAAATGTTTGTCATAAATAAAGCCTATTGTCATACCTGCAAGTTTATAGAACCCTTTGACTAATTTTCTGACAAGCACATTCAAAGAAATTTAAAATATCCAAAGAAATCACTTGTGAAACAAAAAACACCATTTACCTTGTACAGTGTAAAAAATGCAATTACAAATATATACACAAACAACTTTTTGAGAACGTTTCAACAACCATAAATTTTCTATTAACACCGAAAAAGTTCTTGTTAATCAACACTTTAACCAACCTGCCATTCCTTTAACGATATTACTGTCATCACCATTGAAACAGGATTGAAAATTAAAGCAGATATAGAAATAAAAGAAGCTTATTGGATTGCTAATCTAAATGTTCAACCTTTTGGAATTAATCTAGATCCTGGAATCAGTGATCTCTGTTCATTGGTTTCATCTCTGTCAGAAAAATAATTTTTATTCTTTGCTTACTTTTTTCATGTAATGTGAATGCTGAATTTCCTAAAACTTGTTATTTATTTAAGATAATTTTCCATACTTGTTTTTATATGATTAGCATAACATATCTTTTTCAATCAGTCTCCAGGTGTCACCATTATTTTATTTAAACACTTAAGTACAGTTTTAAATATACATATATTTATCCATTTCTAAAGAAAAATATTCCTGAGACCGTTTCACATAAACTCTTGCCATTGGCTACAATGTACCGGAAATGAGATGCTTACAACAGTACATCGAAAAATAGACCAAATATTTCCTGGAAAACCGGATGACCTTCATGATGTCACTAAATACCCTTTTGTATATATATATATGTTATTTTATTACACTATCATTCCCAGTTTGTCCCTGAAGAAGTAAGGTCCACCTTTCGAAAGCATTCGGGTGATAGGGTTTTTACTCATTTTTATCAAGACTTCTAACATCATGAATCTATTATCTAGATATGTAGTATATCTATCTACCACATACCTAGCATATTTATCTACCAGATATGTTGCATCATCTATCTTCCAGATATATAGTATCATCTACCTTCCACTGATGTAGTATCATTTATCTTCTGTATATGTAGTATCATCTGACTTCCACATATGTAGAATCATCTATCTTCCACATATGTAGTGTCATCTGTCTTCCACAAACATAGTTTCATCTCACTTCTATGTATGTAGTATAACCTACTTTCTAGATGTCTAGTATCATCTATCTTCAAAGAATGTAGTCTCATCTACCTTCTAGATATCTAGTATCATCTGTCTTCCACATATGTCATATATATATATTCCACATATGTTGTGTCATCCACCTTCTAGATATGTAGTATTCTGCATACATAGTATCATATACCTTTTAGGTATGTAGTATCATCTTCCTTCCACATCTGTAGTGTCATCTATCTTCCATATATTTAGTATCATCTACTTTTTAGATATGTAATATCATCTACTTCCAGATATACAGTGTCGTCTATCTTACAGATATGTACTATCATCAATTCTCCAGATATACAGTATCATCTATCTTCTATATATGTAGTATCATCTACCTTCCAGATATGTAGTATCATGTACCTTCCAGATGTGTAGTATCATCTACCTTCCACATATATATTATAATCTTACTTCTAGATTTCCAATATCATTTGTGTTCAACATTTATTGTATCATCCTTCTTCCATCTATGTACTATGATATATATTCCACATATGTAGTATCACCCTTCTTCCATCTGTGTACTATGATATATATTCCACATATGTAGTATCATCCTACTTCCATCTATGTACTATGATATATATTCCACATATGTAGTAGCATCCTTCTTCCATCTGTGTACCATGATATATATTCCACATATGTAGTATCATCCTACTTCAATCTATGTACTATGATATATATTCCACATATGTAGTATCATCCTTCTTCCATCTATGTACTATGATATATATTCCACATATGTAGTATCATCCTTCTACCATCTATGTACTATGATATATATTCCACATATGTAGTATCATCCTTCTTCCATCTATGTACTATGATATATATTCCACATATGTAGTATCATCCTTCTTCCATCTATGTACTATGATATATATTCCACATACCGTATAATTTTCCTTCTAGATATGTAATATCATCTACCTTCTAGGTATGTAGTATCATCTTTATTCCACATCTGTCATATCATTTGTTTTCCACACATGTACTATTATCTACTTTCCCCATATGAAGTATCAACTTCCTTCCACATATACAGTATTATACATCTTCAAATTATGTATTATTATCTATCTTTCAGATATTTAGTATCATCTACCTTCCACATATGTAATATTATCTACCTTCTACATATCTAGTATCACCTACCTTCCACATATGTAGTATCATCTACCTTCTACATATGTAATATCATCTACCTTCCACATATCTAGTGCCATTTTTTGTGGATGTGTTATTTTGTGCACCTTCTAGATATAATATTATCTACCATATTGATTTATAATATATAGTTTGTAGATATGTAGTATCATCTGTTTTTGTAGACGTGCTGTTTTGTTGTCTCTTTAGATATTCAGGGTAATTTTATTGCAAAGTTGGAATTACCTTTAAGATAATGATAAATATACATTTTAGACACTTACTATTGGTTAGAATATTCATTACATATACTCTATATTTCATTATTACGAATTTAATTTTGTGTATATTAACTTATCATAATATAATACTAATGAAAATATAATTAAGTAGGAAATATATTAATTGTTTTAAATTGTGAACTACTTTTAGATAAAAGGTTCCTTTTCATCACGGCGGGGACAGGACATATTTAACCCTTATAGTCGAGGATCCTTTATGTGCAATTGTGTGGCAATGATATGTGGACCTGAACCTCCAAGGTACAGTGTTGTATGTGTATATATATATATATATATATAGTAGGTGCATGGTGTGTGTACCACATTATTCATAATATACTAACGTTTCTATGTTTTCATATCCATAGTTTGTAAGTTTCATCCTCTAGGATTGGCTGATGTTTACCTACTGTAGATAGTTGTATTCTTAATGTAAGGTCATGAACCTTATTGGTGGAGTATTTGTTATGTGGACATATGTTTGTTTTGAGGAACTGAGTCTCTAAGGTCCATTATTTGTTATATGGACATGTGTATGTGTGTAGATGACCTGAGCCTTAAGAGTGCAGTATTATTTACATGCATTTTTATGTGTTTAGATTATTCTAACCTCCAAGGTACATTGTTGTTTATGTTGACCTGTGTTTAGATGACCTAAACCTCCAAGGTACATTATTGTTTATATAGATTTTGTGTGTTCAGAGAACCTAAACTTACAGGGCACATTATTGTTTATATGGACCTGTGTTTAGGCTACTGCAACCTCCAAGGTACATTATTATTTATATAGATTTTGTGTGTTCAAAGGACCTAAACTTACAGGGCACATTATTGTTTATATGGACCTAAACCTTCCCCCTTGAGGTGGATTTCTGTACGTGGTAAGGGGACCTTCCAGGGAAGGTTCTGTATTTTCAGTTTACCTCCTCTGGGATCTGAACATCCACCAGCGTGTTTGCCATGCATGGCGACCCGTAATAAGGAGAGGATCCTGGTGGTTGAGTGGTGTCTGGGGCACTGCAACACACCACTTTGCCTTGAATTCCTGTATATAGCTGGCCTTGGGGTGGCCCCACAGGCTCAGTCGGCTGGTCCTGTTCGACTTGCGTCAACTGAGTACCAGTGTTGTGGACATTGTGTCTGATGCTGGTGTTTGGGTATAGTGCTCACAAAGCCTTGGCATTGCTGCATTGTCCATGTTTGGCATTGTAGCATGAGTGGTGTCAATGAGTGCTGAACCATTCTCGTTTTATTATGGATCCCACAAATCCTCAAAAAAATAAAATGGTAAAAACTCAACTTATTGGTAAATGACCATGTGTGAAAGACTCTCATCATCAATCTGCAACTCATCTTGCTCCTGTACCTCATTTTTTGATTTTGCATTTCTTGTCAGAACAACATTTAGGACAAATGTCTCCCATTTTTATTCAGAAGGGATTAAAAGTGCTTACTGGCTCTCCAAAATCAGTCAAGAAGCTACGTTCTGGAGACATCTTGGTGGAAACATCTACACCAAACACAGAATTCTTGAATTCAAAGGCCATTGGGGATATACCCATTGAGGTTACTCCCCATGCTACTTTGAATTCCTCACAAGGAGTTATTGTTGAGAGGGATTTGAAGAACATCCCTGAGTTGGAGATCTTTGTTGGTTTCTCCGGCAAAGGAGTTTCTGCAGTGTGACGTATCTCCACTTGTAAAGAAGGAATTATGCTGCCTATCAATGTTGTTATTTTGAGGTTTACATTACCACGTCCACCTGCCTCTGCCACACTCTCAGTTGCTGGAATCTAAGTTTAATGACAGAGATCTGCCCCCTCGACCAAGGGCAGGATCTATGGAGGTCGACAGACCTCCATGTAGTAAAGAAAAACAGCATGGTCGTAAACAGTAGGGTTCTCCACCCATTTCTCCCCCACCTAAGTATAAATGGCCACTTTGATACAGTGGAACTGTCAAGGTTTTCATTCTAATCTGGATTACGTTAAGGCCTTGATTGATTCCCATCATCCAGTGTGTCTTTCCTTTCAGGAAACATTTCTAAAACCTGCTGATACAGTCACCTTTTGGCAGTTTTCTTTATACCAGAATGACAGGTTGTGTGATGGACGAGTGCATGAAGGGGTGGCACTGTTGTCGATCAGCACGTGCCCACCTTATCTGTATCACTCGATACATCCTTGGAGGCTGTAGCCATCCGTGTTTCCATGGGTCATACCATCACCCTTTGTTCTCTCTACCTGTCTCCTGGAGAAACTTATGATCAATCAGATCTTGATGTTATCATTGAACAGTTACCGTTTCCCTTTTTAATCTTTGGAGACTTTAATGGACACAGTCTCCTCTGGGGTGGTGCTGATATTGATGGGAGGGGTCGTTCCGTAGAGCATATGCTCTCGGATCACAACCTTTCTCTCTTCAATACTGGATTTTATACTTATTTTCATACAAATATTCTTTTACTGTCATTGATCTATCTATCTGCTCCCCTTCACATTTCCCTCTCTTTTCTTGGAGGGTTGACAGTGATCATTTTCCTATCGTTTTGAGGGAGATTGGACGTGGTAGATGACACCGCATCTGAGTGACATGGTGGAAGTTGGACCAGGCCAACTGGCTCTCTTTCACCTCTCTCTCGGAACTTGATCCTGTTGTCGTTTGGCTTCCATCTATTAACAACTGCATTGAGGCAGTAATTGATTGCTTCATTCAAGCAGCTGTTCATTCTATACCTAAAACCTCAACATGTTTCTCATGGTATCCTCATCCATGGTGGTCTCCAACCTGCCAGTAGGCATGGAAGGCTCAGAAACATACCTGGGATACTTTTTGCAAGTATCCCAAGATCTCGACAATTCTCCAGTCCAGAATTTCTACACTGAGTCCCTCGAACCACCTCTTCATCTCCGCCATTTGTAACTTTCTCTACAGTATGCTACAAAGCTTTGATCCTTACTACAGCATCCCACCTAGGGTTGTATCTTTCTTCATTTGTGGGCCATGCTCTTTCAGAATAGACGGTCTGCAATTCCTTCGTTTGGCCTTCGTATCCATGTGCAACTGGATGAATTGGGTCTGGCATTGAAGGACGTTTCTGTCAGCTCATTCCACCATTGCTTATTATCATCCTCAAATGTGACCTTTCCTTGAGTTATCTGAGGAAGGTGGATATTCCCAATTGGAAATACCGTCTTCTCTTTACTTCATATCTTTTGAAACATTCTTCTATTCCCATTTACACAGATGGTTCGAACTCAGGTGACTCTTTAGGCTCTGCCATGGTTTGGTGTGGCTCAGTAGTTGCTTGCAGGATCCCTTCTACAGCTTCTGTGTTCACTGCCGAGTTATATGGCATTTCTCTTGCCCTGGATCATGTAGAAGCTATGTAGTACAACAATTGTACTCTTTACACTGACTCTCTTAGCTCTCTACTGGCCTTGTAATCGCATAACATTAGGTCTCATCCTGTTATCGTCGATATTCAACAAGTGCTGGACCAATTTTCTCTATCTTCCATTAGTATCCAGTTTTTCTGGATACCTGGCCATGTCGGTATTTGTGGGAATAAGTTTGCTGAGTTTCCGTCTGTTCTGGTGCCATCACAGCCATGCATATCCTGTATATGGACTACTGTCTTGTATTAAAGGCTCGGTTTCACATCAGTTGGCAGTCGACTTGGAGTGAGCAACGTCATAACAAGCTTTTCGAGATCAAACCCTCTGTTGTTCTTTGCCCATCTTGTTTCTGTAAGGATCGGAAGGAGGAAGTTGTCTGGGCTAAGCTACACATTGGTCACAGTTTTTTAACTCATTGTTTTCTGTATCTTGAACTGATCCACCAATGTATGGCCTTTGTGACACTCAAGTTACAATAGTCCACATATTTTTGTTGTGCCGTCGTTATGACTCTGAGCGACGGCACCATTTTAGACACATGTTTTCTAATGGTTTAGCTCTGACATTGGATAGTGTCATTAGCGATGGTGACACTGTCCTACTTGATTGTATTTTTAAATTTTTATAAGCCATTGGACTTATTAATTCTATATAAATTTTTAATCTGAGTTTTGAACATTGTTTAGTTTTAACTTGATTTATTTTTACATTTTATAAAAATTTTACTTTTACAGTTTTTACCAGTTGTTTGGCGCAGATAGCCTAGTTCCTTTGTGCCAAAAAACCTAAAACTCCAAGTTACATTATTGTTTATATGGGCCTGTGTTTAGAGGTCCTAAAACTCCAAGTTACATTATTGTTTACATGGGCCTGTGTTTAGAGGTCCTAAACCTCCAAGGTACATTATTGTTTATATGGACATGTGTTTAGAGGTCCTAAAACTCCAGGTTACATTATTGTTTATATGGACCTGTGTTTAGAGGTCCTAAAACTCCAAGTTACATTATTGTTTATATGGGCTTGTGTTTAGAGGTCGTAAACCTCCAAGTTACATTATTGTTTATATGGACCTGTGTTTAGATGACCTATACCTCCAAGGTACATTATTGTTTATATGGGCCTGTGTTTAGAGGTCCTAAACCTCCAAGTTACATTATTGTTTATATGGGCCTGTGTTTAGAGGACCTTAACCTCCAAGGTACCTTATTGTTTATGCAGACCTGTGTTTAGATCACCTAAACCTTCAAGGTACATTATTGTTTATTTGGACTTGTGTGTTTAGAGTACCTGAACCTTCAAGTTGCTTTATTGGTTATATGAACTTGTTAGGGAGTGGTTCAGGTAAGAGTAGATGGTGTAGTCATGAGAATAGAAGACCGGGTAAGTACTTTATTTCTTGTTTTTCATGTTTATTCTTTATTTATTATTATAAAAGTAACTAAAATGTAAAAATAGGGATCTCTTTAGGTTAGTTTAGGTTAGATTGGGTAAAATAAATAATATTAATTAATAAAAAAATTTTCGTGAGGCATGCACACGAGCAGTTCCTAGTAGCTTGTGGATAATGTAATTCGATAGTGTAACGTGAGCTCAACACCAAGTGATTTACAAATTATAATGGCATGAATAGTAGTAGCTAGACGTGGTTTAAAGGGCAATAAAACAAAAAAAAATGTAAATATAAATAGCTGTGTACTGTTACCAGTTTGAAGCTACATAGGATAAACGAATGTAGTTTCATGTTACAGTTTAAAGTCATTCTAGAAAGAAAAAGTTAGGGAAGAGAAAATAACAAAATATATAGGTTTACTGAAACAAGCATTTGAAATGTATTTAGGAGATTTTAGAGATTGTGCAAAGCATTTTTAATCTTAACATGAAAATCACGCAGTCTAATGAAAGAAAATACTCTATATATTCACCAACAAATCTTTTTTTAGTTTATTGAAAATACTTCCCTAAAAATAAGAATTTTTTGTATGTGAAAGACTTGTAATGTTTTCTGAAAGTTTGTCAAATTTTGTGAAGATATACATATATAAAGTTAGTAGTATCAAAACTTTAAAGACTTTAAATTAGTACCAAGAGGTCACATGATCGGTCAATTTGACCAAGCCCATCTTGAGAGAGTTAAGGGGAAAGTTGTCAGGCTTGACTCTGACTATTCTGTGGTGGTGTCTTGTGTTTGTTATCGAGGAGGCACTTGTTTAAGGACTCTTTGTTTTCAAATTTTGGACCTCCATTCTTGGAACAATTCCTAGCTTATCACCCTATAGCTTGCCATGTTCCACAGGTGATGCCTGCAATAGCAGGTCAATTGTCTCAATCCAAACAGATTCTCCCGACAGAATAAATGCTGCATTGCAAGGTTCTGTTGGATTGGCTCTCAATTTGTACAAACCCATTTTCTGGTGCTATTAATAGCACCAAATTAGCTGCTACACTCTGGTTTCTGCTTCTTTGATACCTTCCTGAGTGTCCACTTCTTCTTAGACTATCTCTGTGGAGGAAACCATGATCTGACATGGTAAATCAGGCTATCCAGAAGCTCAAGCTTCAGGCATAGAAGTTATACAGTCTTTCACATGGCATTGGGGTTTAATTTCTAAGGCTGCCATGTATCTATCTCAGTTTTTGCCTTGTCTGAGCATTTATCAACGGAAATGACACTCATATCAGCAATGGTATATTGAGAGGAGGTTGAACACATTTCAAACAGAATTGCCCATCATAAGTCGTTTTTTTTCTACCTGGCTCTTTGGCAGAGGTTTTTGTATCTTCCACGATTGCCCTGTTTAAGGCAGCCTTATCGACTACAGTTCAATTCTCGTGACTACATATTCTTTGAGTCCCCAGTACTCTCCGAATTCCTCAAGTTGCTTTGGGTCCTTGGTCCCAAATAACCATTCCAGTTACCTAATAGGTATATTAAGGTTACATTACATGCTCTTTCTCAACACCTGTTTGTGACCTGACTCTTATATGCCATGTATCTGCTTTACCTGAAGGGCTGCTGACCTACAGACATCAGAGTGATTTGCGCTGTTTGTCCTCCGACCAGTTCTTATTACTTAAGATACTGTCAGACAGGGAAGGGGATAAATCCTTTTCACCAATTCATATGATCATTACTTCTCACTTCTGTGTCCAGTCAGATTTAAATTGAGATCATGTTCAGTGAGAGTTTTAAAGGTTATGTTGACTGCAATAATATATTTAGAAATGTCAGACAACGACTTTTTATTCTGGGCTGTCTTAGAAGGTGAGGAATCTTCTGTGAGTCATGTCTAATCAGATTTGTCATGTTTCTATGTCCTTACTGGCCCGGTTAAACTGTCCGCTGAAGGTCATTGTGTAGACTGATATGTGAACCTTCCCCAGTTCTTTTATCTTATATTACTTTCATGATCTGGCAGTATCTTCATCCCTTACCTCGTTTCCACAGAATCCCACTCTGTGGTGATTGTTGCCCAGGTGTAATTTTATCAAACCAATTTTGCACTAGCAACCACTAATTCAATATACTTTATACAGGCTTTGTAGAAATGAGGTGTTCCATAGGACTATCTAGAGACTTACTAGGTGGTATTACTGTACTATGCTGGACCACCACTCGTGGACTATCATGAGTAAAGGTATATTGCCAATTATTGGATTGAATAAATCAGGGACAGTTCGCTTTTAAAAATTTAGGGAACTTGGTTCACCTATTGCACTGTTTCCAGAGCACTGTTCCTCAGGACTCTCCAATGTGCATTACCCCCCAGATTCTACTAGTGGAGCTGGGGTGTCTTTACCACACCCAGTTTCCAGTCACTGGGGTGATGGACAGAGGCTATTTCTCCAGGATGTTAGAGTGAATCCCTCCACTCTTGAAGAAGAGGGCAAAGTTGAGGGTCCTCCTACCTGGGTCCCTGGATGTTTTTACCCAGATGTTGGTAGGAGTGGCACCAGCCTATGTGGGAGCCTACTTATAATACTGGTTCAGATTTGATGCTCGGCTATCTGGTTGAGTGGAGCATGGCCCTACTTTTTGATCACTATTAATTCATTACATTGTTCATGGAAGAGGGTCCACTGTCTCCTTGTAATTCCAAATGCAGAGTGGTCCCATCATGGGTCCTTAGTTGAGCACTGTTGTTCCACATCCTTCCAATAATTCCGGGGGCAAGTGGAATTTACCTTGCCCACATGGTTGGGAAGTGAGGATGAGTGTTCATAATTCCAGACTGGAAGAGTTCCGTTTCCTGAGGTGTTGCCTGTCGGACATCTTCAGGTTGAGGAGAAGGCTTGTCCACTTCCATGTTGCTTACCTTTTTGTTATGATTCTGGTGAATCAGAATGTAACACTCTTTGTCTATAGGATAAGTTTATGTATATATATTTTATATAGTTTGTGGTCCAATTGCCCTAGCCACCTACTTGGGATATAGGGACCATGGCCCTTTAATTCCAACCATGAGTAGTGGAATCTCGGCTATCTGGTTGGGACCTGGCCTATAGTGACGATAAATTAAGTAAAATTCCACCCATAATACAGGGATTAAATTCCGGGTGAAGAACATACCTGTTCTGGATGTAGTACGGTTCCCCCACTAGGGTGCCAATCTTCTATTGACACTCCTTACACACAGTTGCTTACACACAGTATCGGCATAGAGGGCGCCTTGATGTAGGCAGATAGGGTCATGTGATATTGCCAAGGGCAGTTGAATAGGGTATAAAAGACTGGAGCAAGCAAGAAAAAATCAGACCATTAGATGGGCAAAGGAAGAAACCTGGCAGTAAAGTAATAGCTATCAGTTTGGGAGGAGGTAAGTATTATTGGAAATACATTTTCAATTTAAGAAAATGTTAACTTCTTGATACTTTAGAGGGTTTCATTACTTAGTATTTGAAAATGTGAAATAACTAATAATAAAAATTTTTCTTGTTTCAAGAGTTTTCAGTATAGTAAAGATACATTTCATCTGGCTGTCTTTTGTTTTTCTTCTTAGCCTCTTAGACAGAAGGGGTATTGCTGTGCCTGATGGACAAGTTTCACTTCGGGGAAATTATGGTTCTCTGAAGAGTTCTCAGCAAAAGGTGACTAAATATAAAGGACAATTTAGAAAATTGATTGTCTAAAATTTATCAAAGTTTGAAATGTATAATTACATATTTACTCTGGACAGTTTCTACTTATTCATCATCACGTTTTTTTCATGCACAAGAGAGCTAAGTAAAAGGTGAAACATAAAGGATTTTGTCTCTAACTTGTTCACTGAAGTGGAATGTCTAGTTATTAAATGTAAGTTTGTAAGCAATATACTTACCTCTCTACACACACTAGCTATTACTTGTACACCTGCCTTTGATATTTTGCACATGCCACTAGCCTTGAGCTATCTTTCACCTAAGACACATTATAATGTGAACTGTGCTAATGCATGTTGTAATCATCATGTGATAATAGCCCTCCACTAGTAGGAAAAAGACACATCCTCCATTAGATCCCCATAAGCACTTGCACTCAAAATTATTCATTTTATCCTCAACATGTATATATTTCTTTGAGTTTGAACTTAATCAATATTGCAAGATTTGTGCTGCCTTTTCACAGTATTAATTCTCTTTGGTTTTCTTTTAGTTTGTTTTAACTTCGATTTCAAGCTACATTGTTGCCAACTAACTTAGGAAAAGAAATTTGATCTGGCAAGTTGATACAGTAACAATGAATTTTCAAGTAAAATTAACTGCTATCCTCTTCCTTCATTCTAGTGATGTTAATGAAACTGTCCCTACTTTGCTGTTCATGGATTTCTAATCCATGGAGTACCTTCTATCCACACACTGGTGCTCAATTTTCCCATCTTTGCCTTTTCCCTACCCATCTACTTTGTTATGTCCTCTCTTCATCTGCTATCTGAAGCCCTACACCATGATCCCAAAAATTTTCTGGGGATCTGTGGTCATTCTTCTTCAATACCTTATTAGGTTTTGTCTTCTGCCTTGTTCCTGCTTACATGGTTTTTCTGGAATGTGACACTCTTCTCTCTATAATTTGTCTTTCCCATGACCTCCTTCTGGCTTCTTTTCTTTATCCTGCAGTCTTAAGGAATGTTCCTAATTCCTTGGAGACTTGGGCCAAGGCTGCCCGAAACCAGTCCTCCCTTTCCCTCTTGGTTTCTAGTCTTTCACAACCTTGCGAGTCCACTTCCATTCCTCGACCCTGTGAACTCTCAACCTCCCTCTCTTTTCCCATTTCTCATCCTTTACTGCTTCTTGTTGCTCCCTTCCATCAAGTTAGCCATTGCACATCCTGTTGGTGACTTCCTCTCTTTGTACTCAGTTTGCTCAGGCCTTGTAGTGACACACCTGTTTCTGTTTGCAGGCCTATGAACCCCTTTTGTAGCTCATCAATGGATCATTCAGGTTCTTATATATTGACTTTCTCTTCTCTTTTCTATTCTATTCTCCTTATCCTCAGCATCATCTGCATCTTGAGGCTATGGTATCAGGTCTTTTGGATGAGAAAGCCATCGAGAAGGTCATTTGCCCCTTGTCTTTTTGTTGTTGCCAAAAAGACCAGGGACTGGCATCCCATCATCGACTTTTTCTCCCTTAACCACTATCTGATGTTCCTCAATTCAAGGGTTTCTTCCTCTCTATTGGTCTTTTCTTTGTGGACAATGGGTGACCAAGGTTGACATTTTGGACAGCTTTCTCCATATGATTGCCATATCTTCATGTTGATTTATTTGCTGAGATGAGGTATACCAGGTTTGAGCTCTAACCTTTGGCTTCTTATGTTTTTCACAGTCTTGAACATTGTTTCCATTATTACTTCGATAACTGACTCCTTCTTGCCTCTTTTCATCCACATCATTTGTCCATCAGTAGGCGGTTTTATCCCAGTTTTATCCCATTCATCTGTGGAACATCTAGTCACCTTGACTCTTGCCTCTCCTATACTTCCTGCACAAGAGTTTCTATCTCTTTTTGGGATCTTCTAATATCTAGAACATCTTGTCCCTGTCAGCCAGGCTTCTATGAGACTTTTTTCAATAGAATTTGAGTGACCAATGGAAAATCTCTCGCATCTCTCTGTCCTCTCTTGTGATGCTGCCACCTTCTCTTATTAAAGACTTGTCTTTTTGGCTAGATCAATCCAAAGCTATGGTCAGCATCCCACTGCTGCTTCTCTGTCTGAATTTTTTTTTATTTATCTATGCATCTCTTATGTGTTATGGTGCATTTGTGGATAATTCTACAGCCTTAGGAGTGTGATTTCCTGTGGAGCATACTTTCCACATCAATGTTGTGGAACTTTTGACCACCCATCAGGTATATTCCTATTTACTACCTCATCTTGTGGATCACATGACTGATCCATTATAACAATTCTACAGTTCTTTCCCATATAAACCATCAAGGTGAGACTTGCTCCAGAGATTTTTGCTTTTGCATGTTGGACTTTCTGTTTCAGGCCCACTCATTGGGTTCATTTGACAGCTTGTCATGTCATGTACAAAGTATCTCATTGAATTTGTTCCCAGTTAGACATGCCAAGACTGATGCCTTTATCACTCCTTCCAATACCAAAGTCCCCCCAGGTTGTTAGGGGCACTCGACTCACAATCTGAGGGTCGCGGGTTCAAATCCCTGTCCCACCAAACATGCTCGCTCTTTCATCCTTGGGGCATTATAATGTGATGGTCAATCCCACTATTCATTGGTAAAAGAGTAGTCCAAGAATTGGCAGTGGGTGGTGTTGACTAATCCCCTTCCCTCTAGTCTTTCACTGCTTCACTAGGGAGTGCTAGTGCAGATAGTCATCGTGTAGCTTTGTGCAAAATTTAAAAAGAAACAAAGAAACCATAGTCCCTCTCTTTTGAGTCCCTGTACATCACCCAGCAGCTCTGGCTATGGATGTCCATAGCCAGGGGCCAGCATGGCCAGATTGTAAGGGAGCTTGACTCGCAATCTGAGGGTTGCGGGTTCGATTCCCCGTCCCACCAAACATGCTCGCCCTTTCAGCCATGGGGGGTGTTATAGTGTGATGGTGAATCCCACTATTCATTGGTAAAAGAGTAGTCCAAGACTTGGCAGTGGGTGGTGATAACCTACTGCCTTCCCTCTAGTTTTACACTTTTAAGTTAGGGACGGCTAGCACATATAGCCCTCGTTTAGCTTTGTACGAAATTCAAAACAAACCTTAGCCAGGACTGATCTCATTTCTTCTGTATGTGTACTCTCCTTTGGTAGCACCTTTTTGGTTTCCTCTTCTTCACTGACTGGTATCGAGAACATGTTTTCTTCTACCTCCATTTTAGTCACTCTTACTCCAATCTCGTATATTTCTTTCACCCAGGAGTGTCAGCTTTTAACCTTCATGCATGGAATTTGTCTGGTTCCTTGCTTGCTGCTGGTTTATTGGTCACTTTCTACCAGTGAACCGTCCTACTGTTGCCCACCTTTTGGCATTCTTTACCTAATTGTACAACTGAGGATTATTGGTTTTTCTATTGCAAGCTATGGGGTGACCTTGTTGACACTTTTAGCCTTTTTCACTATGGTTCTGCCTTTTCCTTCCCTATTCTTTCCACTTTGTTCCAGTCCTTCCTAATTCCTCATCCCCATCATCCAGTTCCTTTGCCTGACTGGAACTTGAATGTCGTTCTACACTTACCCAGACCCCATTTGTAACTTTGGGCTCTTGCTCCTTATACCTTCTTTCTTTTAAAACCTATTTCCTTCTCCTTCTTGCTAATGGTCATTACAAGTCTGATATTTATGCATTGGATGACACCTTTACTTTATTGACCTATGATTTCATTCCCTAATTGCTTTGTTTTCCTAAGACTTGGGCAACTAAGGAGGGAGATTGTACCTTTTCTGCCATATTTTTCTGTTGATCTCCATCCTCTATGATCAAACTCCTGATCACCTTTTGTGTCTAGTTTGTGCAGACAGGTGTTACTTGGCATGCATAACACAATATTGAGGTTCCTGCAATCATTCATTTGTGTCATTGGACCCCTGTTCTTTCAGGGTTTATTGTACTCTGTGCTTACAGATCATCAGTTCCACCCTGAATGTAGATGCTTACAAGCTGTATCATGTTTCATCACATCAAATCTGCCACTTGATACAATCTCTAGTCTCACATTTTTGATGACTCTTAGTTGAGCCCTTCCAGGCTGTTCTATGGTCTATGTCCAACATCTTCATCTCCCATTCTCCTCACTATCTGGCAGTTTCATCTCCCTCGGAGTATCACCTTCCTCCAGTGCACTCATCACCTTCAAAGGGTAGTACATCTTTTATTTCCAGAGTTGCCTCACGGTGTATACTTGTTTCTCTAAACCTGCATTGAGTCTGGGGTAATAGAAAGCATTAAACCCATCTACACTGGCTCCTAAAGTGCTTTCTATTGAGATGGGATTTTCCACAATACCAGTATGATGGTGTGTGTGTGTGTATTTATATATATATATATATCACTGTCCATTTAATCCCATACCTTGCATGAACTATCATACAAAAATCCAGTTCCAGAAGAGTGTCTGCTCACTTTCCTGGCTTTTGCATGCCAGCTTTTCAAATTAGTTTCTACAATAACCCGTAGCAGTTTGTCCATTAAAAACAACCTTTGCAGTTGTTAGGTTTGAATAGGTCTAGGCATCTTTGTGAATCCCCCCCCCCCCAATCATCAAGTGGAGCACAGGAGGCCCTGGCCACTGCCAATTTCTATCTGCTGGAGCAGTCAACTTGGGGAGTTCCTCACTGGTTGTGCAATCCTTATGGATGAAGTCCAAGTGGGCATCACAGTGCAGTGGGAAGTAGGGTAGGTCACCCATTATTACATACTATGCCAATTTCCCAATGATTTGGTCAGCAAGATAGAGCAAAGTGTTCTCCTCACATGACAGGAAAGGACTTAACCTCTGTTTCTATGTGTAAAGTGAGTAAGTTGTAAAACAGAGCACATACCAAACTGTACAGTCTGATCATTGTCATAGTCACACTACATCCCATATCCAACCAACCTGTTGTGTACAAGTGCTCAGTTAGTCATGTTTTTCTCCACCCATATCTACGACACATTGGCTCATTTTGCTTTCGTCCTTTCATACTTCCATTCATGTGAAGAATATACCCTGTATGAGATGGATGCTGTGTCACACACCATGTTCTTTCTTCTTCAGTTACCTTCTTCGAAGGGAGCTCATCTAGGTTTTCATAATTTCTCTATCCCTGCACCATTGTGCAGAGAGGTAAGGATATTGTTTCAGAGGTTAACATTCTCCTTACCTGAAAATGTATTTCTGATATATACTTACCTCTCTGTGTTTCTGATAGATACTTACACACATTCCCACACTTCTTCTCCACTACCACAGTATTCGTGCCTCATCTAAGAATGCAAGTGCTTATGGGGATGGAGGATGCATCACCCTCATATTGGCTGTTGTTGTATGATGATTATGTCATGCACTAGTATAGTTCACGATACGTGGTATGTGTAGAATGGCATATCTATTGGAAATACATTTTCAGGTTACTATAGTTTATATTTTATCTGCAACTGTAGAGTATTGTTAGAGAACCACTGGTTAGGACAGATTACATAGAGTATTGTTAGAGTACCACTGGTTAGGACAGATTACATAGAGTATTGCTAAAGAACCACTGGTTATGACAGATTACATAGAGTATTGTTAGAGAACCACTGGTTAGGACAGATTACATAAAGTATTGTTAGAGAACCACTGGGTTGGACAGATTACATAGAGTATTGTTAAAGATCCACTGGTTAGGACAGATTACA
>NW_013672239.1:48016-49338 GCF_000517525.1 Limulus polyphemus
TTCTCTAACAATACAGAGAACCACTGGTTAGGACAGATTACACAGAGTATTGTTAGAGAACCACTGGTTAGGACAGATTACATAGAGTATTGTTAGAGAACCACTGGTTAGGACAGATTACATAGAGTATTGTTAGAGAACCACTGGGTTGGACAGATTACATAGAGTATTGTTAGAGAACCACTGGTTAGGACATTACACAGAGTATTGTTAGAGAATCAGTGGATAAGACAGATTACACAGAGTATTTTTAGAGAACCACTGGTGAGAACAGATTACACAGAGTATTGTTAGAGAACCACTGGTGAGAACAGGTTACATAGAGTATTGTTAGAGAATCAGTGGACAGGACAGATTACATAGAGTATTGCTAGAGAACCACTGGTGAGAACAGATTACACAGAGTATTGTTAGAGAACCACTGGTGAGAACAGATTACATAGAGTATTGTTAGAGAACCACTGGGTTGAACAGATTACATAGAATATTGTTAGAGAACCACTGGTTAGGACAGATTACACAGAGTATTGTTAGAGAACCACTGGTGAGAACAGGTTACATAGAGTATTGTTAGAGAATCAGTGGATAAGACAGATTACAAAGAGTATTGTTAGAGAACCACTGGTTAGGACAGATTACACAGAGTATTGTTAGAGAATCAGTGGATAAGACAGATTACACAGAGTATTGTTAAAGAACCACTGGTTAGGACAGATTACACAGAGTATTGTTAGAGAACCACTGGTGAGAACAGATTACACAGAAACAATACTCTGTGTAATCCACTGGTTAGGACAGTTCTCTAATAATACTCTGTGTAATCTGTTCTCACCAGTGGTTCTCTAACAATACTCTGTGTAATCTGTCCTATCCACTGGTTCTCTAACAATACTCTATGTAATCTGTCCTATCCACTGATTCTCTAACAATACTCTGTGTAATCTGTTCTCACCAGTGGTTCTCTAACAATACTCTGTGTAATATGTCTTATCCACTGATTCTCTAACAATACTCTGTGTAATCTGTCTTATCCACTGATTCTCTAACAATACTCTGTGTAATCTGTTTTATCCACTGATTCTCTAACAATACTCTGTGTAATCTGTCCTAACCAGTGGTTCTCTAACAATACTCTATGTAATCTGTCTTATCCACTGATTCTCTAACAATACTCTGTGTAATCTGTTCTCACCAGTGGTTCTCTAACAATACTCTATGTAATCTGTCTTATCCACTGATTCTCTAACAATACTCTGTGTAATCTGTTCTCACCAGTGGTTCTCTAACAATACTCTATGTAATCTGTCTTATCCACTGATTCT
>NW_013672240.1:0-4566 GCF_000517525.1 Limulus polyphemus
TAGTAGTTTTTTTTTCTTTTAAGAACATAACTATTTATAATGCTCCCTAAATAATAAAAATAAATTACAGTTAAAGCAATAAAGATTTTGTAGGTTTTGAACCAAACTAAATAACAGTAAACCTTTTTTGATTTACGGTATTTTCTTATTTTGATGTTTTGAGCTTTTTTGTGTTTAGAACAACATATACTAATTTTTAAAGTATCAAATTGGATTTTTGTTCAATAAAAATATTTCAAATGCGACTGTAGCTTTTTCCCCCAAAAACTTTGTCTTCAAAATAAGGGTGCGTCTTATACACTAGTGCGTATTATATTCCGAAAAATACGGTAATATCCTCACCAAAGAAAAGTGATAAAGGGTGTGAAGCCAATAAAAGAAAAAAGAGGTGGATGAAATACATGCAGAACTGATAAATGAACTAGGAGAGAAAGTAATAAAGAGGTGACAAAACTATGCAATATAATCTATGAAAAGGGAAAATGAGCTAAAGATATTACGAAGATGTCATGATACCTCAGCAGAAGAAAATGAATGCTGTAGAATGTAAAGACTACAAAACCATCAGCCTTGTTTTCTGATGTATTAAAAATAATACTAAAGGTACTGCACAAAAGAACTGAAGCAAAGGCAAAAGCATGTACTGGAAATGATTACATCAGCTTTGAGAAAGGGTGTGAAACATAAGAAGCAATTGGAGTGATAATAAAACTTAGCAACAGATGTTTGAAATAAAATCAATATATGTTTGTATACTTTTTTATTTATCTGTAGAGGGCATTTCATAAGATATGCTGGTAAAATTTATTGGAACTGCTGAATATGACTGGAATAGATTGGAAAGACAAAAAATAAATGACATATCTGTACATGAGATAGACAGTTGCAGTAAGAATAGTTGATGAGGATTCACAGGAAGAGATAGTAGAAATAGCAATCAGACAGGGTTGCTCATTATCACCACTACTTTCTAATATCTGTGCTGAGGTAGTGATGCAGAAAGCTTGGGAAGAGGTGGAAACAGTTGTAAAGGTTGGAGGAAAGAAGAACAAGGCAATCAGACTTGTTTTGATTGCATATACCAAATAAAGGTGAAACCTGTGGGACAAAATATATTAATGAAGCAGAAAATGAGTTAGGGATAAAGAAAACAAAGGCGATGATTTAATGAAATAAAAGTGGAAGGATGAACTTCGATATCGAATTACAACTTGATGAGGTGCAACAGTTTTGTTATTTGGGGAGTATTATAACAGCAGATGGGAAATGCCCCAAAGAAATAAAATTAAGAATAGCAACGAGGAAAGAAGCATTTAGAAATAAGGATATTTTAACAGAAATGCTGGACAAAACACTGAAGTGACTGATGAAAATCTTTGTGTGGAATGTGGTTACATACTTGGCAGAAATGCGGACTTTCAGGAAAAATGACATCAGAACATTAAAGTTTTTAAATATGAATTTGGAGAAGAATGGACAAAATCAGTTGGGCAGTAAATAAATAAACCAATAGAAAAGTATTAGAGATAAAGTTTGTTGGGAAAAAATAAGAAAACAAAAGAATAAATGTATTGACCATGTAATTGGAAAAGGAGGAATAATAAAAGAATATTTAGAAAGAAAATTGGAAGGAAAATGGCCATGTAGAAGGAAGATGCTGCTGCTGCTAAATGAGCTCAAAGAATAACTAAAAGATTACCTTATTTAAATAACATTTCTATAGACTTCATGAGTGCTCACACCCTATTTGCTCACAGAAGATGTATCTCTTGTGCTTGCAAAGTTCTCATTCCCAAGACTTCATGGGGTCTCCACTTGACTAATATCTATAGCTGTGCTGATCCTACTTTAATTCCCATGACAATGGCTAACATAGCTTACACTTAAACCCACACTCATTTCCTCAACTACCATCTGGTTGTTAAATAAACAGAGTCTGATTCTAGGAGGAAAGAAATGAGTTTGAAACTTACAATGCTAGAAACCGGGTTTCAATACCCGTGGTGAGCAGAGCACAAATAGCCCATTGTGTAGCTTTATGCTTAATTACAAACAAAACGAAAACCTTACATGAAATTTTGCTCTCTGCCAAACATTTCAATGTCAAAATTGAAACATTCTCCAACTATTATTAACTCTTTCAGCATGGGTTCGGTCCATGGGACCGACCTTGTAACCATTGTTTGCTTGTTATAGTTTTCATGCTATAACGTTTAAATTGGTAAGGGTATATTAACGAAATTTGGCAAATATCAATAAACATTACAATGCTTTCATATGCAAAATATCAATTTTTTATATTAAGTCTTAAGGTTTGTTAAGCAATGTTTTTCTCATGCTTTTTTCCCTTCTTTTCACATGTTGCCTATCCAACTTGCAAAGTAATTTTCATTTTAAGATTAAATATACTTTTATGCATCAGAAAATTTTCAAATTTCACATGCGAAATCTTTATAATGTCCAGATAGTTATCAAAGTTCCTTAAGAAAAAACTTTATATTTTATCTTTTATTTTCACAAACGAATCTCTGTACGGGTTTGGTCGATTTCACCGATCTCGTAACCACGTTAAAAAAATTAGGAGATAAATATAAATTACGCCTCTTTCGTTCTAGAATGACAACAGATTATAACACTAAAACATAAATGTTTAGACTAAATAGCTTATATCTCATAACAGTATACATTTATATATATTTATTATTTTTATTATATTGACCTTTCAGTCATGCTTGGCTAACAATACAGAAGCTACAATGACGCGGCACACGTGCTCTCATGTTATGGTATCCAATAATATAAAACTGACCTTTAGTCTTTACGAAGTGACTTGTCTTGGCTGCGTTTTAGTAGATTAGTAAATACAGTCACATTTCCACTATTATACATTATATGTGTAGATAGATAGAATTTTTCACTGAAATTTTGCAGATAGGGGAAGTAAATGGTAGTAGTGGTAGTGTTTTTTCTTATCTTTTTTTCTGTTGTGGTCTTCTCAGGGAATTTTTGATGAAGGAGGAGGTGTAACCGTTAAAGGTGAGTAAACTGTGGTTACCATTGGTTGAATCTACAGGAAATCTTTCCTCCAATAAGAAACAGGGACAAACCAACCAATCATAACACGCTCTCCACAATCCACCAGAATATTATAAAGACCGACTACACCATATACATTCTGATCTGAAGACGAAAGGCGGAAGACTTATAAAACGTCGTCCTCTCCATTTGTGTTTCTACAACGGGCAGCTGCTGTCCATTCAATAAAGTTTCATCATGAATACTCTGCCTAAACAACCTATCAAAGATTTTTTATTTTGTCATTTCACTCCAGTACAAGGGCTAGTGGGCCATTAAAGGACTGTGCTCTTTCTTTAGCCAAGAGTTATAATGTGACTGACTAGTGGCAGTACATAATGGACGTGTAAAAGGATCAATCAATAGATGATAATAAGCGTGTAGATTATGTTATGATTTAGAAAAGAACTTCAGTTGTGTGTCAAAGACAGAACAAGAAGAGAACGTTTGGAAGAAAAGAATTATTCACCAATACGAATATATAGAACTGAGTAAATTTGGCAATCGAGATCCGCATGATTAGGATCGCCAACTGGAAGTGACCTAACATACAAGAGCTTTCTGAATTATGATATCAGAAAATAGGACATTCTGATAGAGAAAACATCTGGAAAGATATATGGTGCGAATTTACGAAGATGTAAAAATATTGAACGAAAAATGTTTCGATCATACAGCTCCTTTGTAGGACTAGGAAGTTTAATGTTCAAAGCTAACCATAAGGCATGTCATTCCAAAATTCGTAGATGGCCATAAAAGATAGGATAAGTAGAAATCCAGGCAGTATGACCATATGTTAGGCATAGTTAGAGGGAATTATATGTGTTTAAAAGAAGGGGTAAATTTAAACCCCAGAAGGTTCCTGTTAGGCATTGTAAAAGATTAAGACGTTGAATGACTTTGTGATTGAAAACTATCATCTAGGTTTTCCAAGTGATATGTTTATCGAATATGAAATCTAAATAATTAACAGTGTCAGGAGTTGTATGTTGACATTAATAAAATGGACTATGAGATTGACAAAACATTTTAGAACCAAAAAATGATTGCTCTTGTTTTAATGGCATAATTATAATATGCCAGTGTCAAGGTGTTTATTACTGCAGCTTGAATAACTATTCAGAATAATCATATTCTTGCATGTGACCATGAGAGCAGTATCATCAGCATATTATTATAATTCAACAAGATACAACGGTTTAGTCATATCAGCGACATAAAGAATATACATGAAGATAGCTTTTATATGCGGAAACATCTGTTAGCTGAATTCTTGCACATATCTTAAAATATAACGTTGATAAACGGAAACATCGGCACATGTAGATATATAGATCTTGAAAGTCAAGTTGTTCAAAACTTGTAAATAGCGTTGATAACTGGTCGAATTATTTTACTAGAAAATGAGTATCCAGAAAACGTCATCAATCAAATTACTCCAAGGAAAATTGCAAGCTTCTCAACTGCCCCAAAATTTGGTCCCAACAAGTG
>NW_013672240.1:5566-12508 GCF_000517525.1 Limulus polyphemus
CAAGTTTTGTACACCAAAAAAACTTTTAAAGAATATACAGTAAACGTGATAGTATGGAGCCTTTACGAACTACAGTAGAAAGATTGGATGATCGAGAGAGAAAGTTCTTTTAAGAGAAATAGTTGCATGTGGTCCATAGAGAAATGAGTTGATAATTCGCATCTAGATAAGTGTTCGTTTGAAGCTTTGGAGTTTGTAGATTAAGCCACAGTGCCAAAAAAAAGTGTCTAAAGTTCATTCAAAATCAGAAAGTAGCAGACAAGAAGGCGTGTTAGTGTTAAAATTGTTGGAGATAGAGTCTTATAATTTGAGAAGTTGGTCAACTGTCGATATCTATAGACAAAACCCAGTCTGGATTGATGACAAGAGTTGTCGATCACCAATAAGTCTCTGGAGGTGATCAACTTAAATGCATTCAAAAGTTTTATCGAGAAAATTGGTAAGACTGATTGGATAATAAGAACAAACAACCTATTGTAGGCTTATCATCTGTTAGGAAAAGTAAAGAAATAGTATTCTTCCTGCAGTCAGAATAACAATATAAAATGTTTCAAGCAAAAGAAAGTACTTAATGAGAGCATGCTAGTGATGACAGTATATGATCCCATCTTGGTCAATGGCAATATTGCACCTACCTTTATGAGCCAGCTAAAGATCTTGGAGTGTAATAGATGCGTTCATAAAACTATCATACAGAACATGTTCTGTACTGGAGTTAAGTTCATGAAGAGAATGATCAGTCAATTCGAGAATATGTATTGTATATTTAAAGTCAAGAGAATTCTTTACCAGAGCTATACAGTTAATCTTATCAAGTGAGGAAGTAAACACACCACTATCGACGAAAATAGGATATCTAGGGGAGCACCACTTTTGTCTAGTCATGAGTTTAAATCTGTTCTAGTGATGGGAAATATTTAGGGAATGTTAAAGTTGGTTGCATATCTGTTGCCATCGCTGCTGCTTGTACAGAATGATTGGCAGTTGGTTGGAGACTTCTAATAAAATAAATAGGTCATGACAATGCCAAAAGTCCTGAAATAATAAAGAGGACAGATGCAAAAGATCCGCTGCTCGGCAAGGTTAAGGTGGTCTGTATGGTGTATAGTGATAAGCTAGGATATGTAAGACACTGGCAGAGGTGAACATATCTAAAAGAACAGTTGCCAGTGAATTACCATGGTCTATAGAGGAAAAATTCGTATCATCATTTCTGATATCTCTTTCAATATGAAGCCTTTAAAAAGAACATTTGTCATTAGTCGCCGCATTACATCAGTTAAAGAATATGATATTTGTGGCAGGGTGGTCATAGGTTACCCTGGTCAGTAGTTGAACCTGTATGTTGAATCACATAAGCTGAGACAGAGAAGAGAAGTTAGATTCACTTAAACTATAACACCTTATGATGACGAATTTCAATCCAGATAGTTTGGCGAAGGCAAGGGCAACGTAGATCCAGTAATATATTGCAAAGTAGATTCAAACTGGCTAAATTCTTAGGAAGATTGGCCATGATAGTTGATGTCAGCAAAGAAAATGTAACTTCGAAAGTTTCTATCGAAATAGTAAAAGAAGTCATGATTTAAGGGTAAACCAGAGCAAACATATATAGTATATATTGTGACGATTCTAGAAGGAAAGTAGACAGGGATAATAAGATGTTTTGGAAAAGTTTTCTGGGGAACATATTGAATACAGATAGATAGATGTACACGTTTACAAATAGCCACCCCATCTCTGTCAATATTTGAAGGGTGATCACAGTGATGGCAGTTGTAGCCGCTTTGAATAAAGTCAAAAGAGACTAGTTTGCGAGGAAGGAAAATATTTTAAAAAGAAACATTTTAACAGACAGTGTCATTGTATCTTTGTCCGTCTAGATTCCATAAATAACGGAAATGAAAGTGAAACAGCTTGCATACTGAGTTTAAAGACAGTCTTAACTGCATGGTAGATGCTGTCTAGGACAAAGTCTCATTGAAAGGTGTGAATATTTTGTAAAGTAATAGTAATAAATCATAAAATGTCTTCTATAGTTGGAAAGTGAAGGAAGGAGTTTGAGGAAAATGTAATAGCATAACTGGTACCAAAAAGAGCCATATTAACAAAATTTATAGGAATATGTGGGATAGTCTAATGACAGATATTGAGTCTACTTTAGTACATGTCTGACGTGATGAAAACCCTTTTGTCTGTCAACTATGGGACTTCTACATCTTCTACTAATGCCGTTCTTTCTCATACACCTTCACAGCCATGTGTTGTCTCCATAACTTCTTTAGTCCCACTCCAAATGGACACTGTTCATTGCCTACTCTTTTATCGTTTCTACTGTATAATATGGAAATACCTAAATTATTTTTTTATGTTGAAATTCAACAGATTGTACTCACATGTACAGAAATTACTGTAAAGCCACAGAGAAATTGCTATGAAATCCACTAACCTCCACTGTACAATACTATTTGCAGCAAGATTGGAAATACTACTTTTGGGGCTAAAACTACAATTCAGAAGCTTTTACCATATACACGAAAACAACAGCCTCCTCCTCGTATACTCCACGACTCTCCTGTATGATCTGTGATGTGGATCCCTCCACTACTAAAAAAGACGCTCTTTTTAAATTGTTGGAAGATGGCACTGCTATTCAATGAACAAATTGAATACAAAACTTATAAGGCAAGACATATATGATGTGGATTCTCACCAAGAGTAGTGACGTTGTTGATCATGTTGGTCATCCTATCTATTCTTACCAATGTCCAAGGAGACCTTTGCCAAAATCTGACTATCCTGTTACAGTTACCCCACTTAATAACATGGAACAAGTGACAATTCCTAATAATTAAATTACTTAGTGTCCTACCATTGAAGACATTCTGCATTACATAGCTATTGCTATACAGAATATCCATCCATATCTACTTGCATTTGTTCTGGACAGTATTAATTATGCACCTGAGTCTGTTTTTAAAATTCATATGCAGGATACACTTTCTAGACTTAATACTTATTTCAATTTCAGCCTTTATGGGAATCACTATGGCCAGGTTGATTAGAGACATAGTGTTAACGTTTCCTTTCATCAACATTCAATTATTACATATAAATCAACTACTCTTGGAAACATTTCTGCCTGCCAACTTCTTTGGTTGTTTTTCCTCAATGAAACATTTCTTAAACCATCTCAAATTGCAATATTACCTGGTTATATCTTATGTCGCAGTGATGATTCCGTGAACATTGGTAGTGATGGTGTTGCAGTTGGTAGTGGAACTGCTCTACCAGTTCGACTATATAGATATCAGCTAAGCCACAACCCTGAACACCTCATACTTACTGCTTACCTTGCATCTCAAATCGTCATCCTTGCTTCTATCTAAGTTCAATCTGGAAATTCTTTGTCTTATGACTTCTTTCACTGCATGGACCAAACTTACCAAAGCTATATTATCATAGCTAATATTAATTTTCATAGTAGATCTCCTCCTGAATTCTGAATATCCAATATCTGCTCAAATAACTGTAGCTGATGTCTGTCTCACTGGACAGCATAAGCATAATACTGCACCAGGTCCAGATGGAATTACCTATACATATCTCTGTCATGCTCTGAAGAAATTATTTCTGCTTCTTAACAGTTCTTCTTCACACAGGATTTTACCCATAATCGTAAGTCCTCAGTCGTTCTACTTTTCTTTAAATCCAATGAACCACATTCAAGTATTAGCTCCTACAATCAAATCAGTCTCACAAGCAGTGCCGTGTTTAGTAGCTTTGCGGCCCCCACAAGGTAAATTTTCTGGTTTTTTCATAATTATTAATTTTATATCTTACTTTATTTTTTGAGTAACTACTAATAACTACTTTAATGACGGTCCATTCGCGAAAGTTTAATCCCATGAATTTTTTATGATGGATTTTAGAAATATGTAAACAAATAGAATATACAAATATCTCAAGAAAGTTCAATTCGCTGTTGCTTTTGCTATTCTATCTCAATAACGTCTTTCATTTCTCTTTCTTCCTCATTTTTCTGCTGCTTTCGATCTTCTTTCTTTTTTTTTCCTCTTTGCGAAAAGAACTCTGATATCATGGTTTTCACTCTTTCTGTTCGAGGAAATCGATTAATGATGTTTTTTGTTTTTTTATTAGATTCACTGTAAATTTTTCAGAACGATTTTAAAAGTTGAAGTTTTCTTTTCGTTAGTTTTGCTTATTGTTGTATCAAAAATATTTCAAAATATTTGGATTCACGTTCCATTTATATTATTCAGATTACCTGTTCGTCAAAGTTTATTCCCGCGAAAATAAAAAAGAAATCGCGAAATTTTTTCCAGCTAAAGTTTCTAAAATTTTTACAGAGGAAATAAACATAGCTATCAAAGAAGAACTTTTCTTGCTTTCAGACTAGCAAATTTATAAATCAGTTCATATCTGTCCACCAATTTGCACATCTCATGCTCAACTGAACTAATAGAATGCCCAACTACTTTACCTGACAGTTTGTCAATATGTTCCTCCCAAAAGCCCAAAGTGAAGTAACCTGTTGGTAACAGGCCTATTACATAAGATCTGACTCTTTACATAACGTTGTCGTGTCAGCGCTTATAACGTTGATATTTCTCTGTGTATTATATCGACAGGAGGTTGACCCCGACCACGCTGTCTCAGAGGATGTCGGCAAGACTGCGTCGGTCTTTTGATGACCTGCTGCAAGTATTACCGTCAGGTAGTAACAGATTGACCCCGATCACACTGTGTCAGGGCTCAGGAGATTGCAGCAAGACCGCAATTGCCATGAAGCCACCATAGTAGCGACATTTTTCAATATTTGGCTACAGGGTAACCATCTAGAGATATTGAGTAAAGCCTGCTGACAAGCCTGGAGACTTTTATTAGTATTGAAAATTATATGTAATAAGTAATGTGAAATTGTGAAGTGCCAACCCTTGCCGCTCTTTGCGGACGCCCGTGTATAGAAGGGTATATAAATATAGAATTACGTTCTACTAGTGTTCATTTTACAACAGCAGGTTGTTCTAGAAATAAAAAAAAAACATTGCGAGGAAAAAGAGACAACAGCTGCAATGATTTTGAAAATTTACAAAAAAACAACAGAATATACAGATCCATGTTGCCAGAGAAGTTTCTGCTATGCATATATTTTCTTGCTTATGTGAAAAATCATAAACTTAGTGCATATGTAGCATACAGCCCCTTTACGCTCTGCGCTCCCCCACCCTACCCGCAAGTTCAGGGTCTTCGGGTGCCTAAACACGCACTTCTCACAAGTGTATTTAGTAAAACTTTTGATTGTATCCTTGTTAGATGTCTACATCAATTTATTGCAAACCCTAACCTATTACCTCATACACAAGCTGCATTTCATTTCTATCTTTCTACACACTATCAATTTCTACACCACTCATACATCATTACCAACCATCTTATATGATACTCTTTGATCTTGAAAAGGCTTTTGATTCAGTTAGGCATTGTGGTTTGGATCTTCAAGCTATATTCTACATCTGTCTCACTTTCTTATGTTCGTATCATAAATTCATTCAGTCGTCTCTCTCAAAGGCACATCCTAAACAGCCTTTAACCTTCATGCAGGTATTTCATAAGGATCAGTTCTGTCACCTCTTCTCTATATCCTGTATGTTTCCCATATGCAACCTCTACGTCCAGCACAATTTTTTTAGTGTACTGATGATACTGCCATAGTGGCTACATGCTCAACCACGGTCACCTTAAACATAGTTCTACAAATAGCAGTCCACCCTCTTTATTTGTTGAAGACATTGGTGGCTTACACTTAATACACATAAAACCAAAGAGTTTTTTTTATTCAAGTAAAAAGAATGTTCATACAGACCATGTTCCCGTTCGACTGTCTAGCAAAGTTAAATGCTTCCATAAGCATTTGATATGGAAAGCCCACTTTACAACAGTCAATTTCAAGGTCACACAACAATTCACCCCTCTGCAGTGTCTAACTAAAATTACTGGAGGTTTGAATCCACCTCTTCTCCTCTATTCGCATAAGGCCTTCATTCGTTCTTGTGTTACCTACGGTTATACTTCACAGATTTCTAACCCTTCTTATTACTATAACATATTTATAATACTTAAACACTATGGACTTCAAAATAAAACTACCCAGTAAAACTCAAGACTTGTATGATTGTACCAGCATTCTTCGTCGCATTCAGAAGTTTGAATCCATTTCTTCATCTGTATTCTTATAAGGCCTTCATTTGTTCTTGCATTACCTATGGTCATACCTCGTAAATATCGGCTTCTTTTTATGAAAGACATTGTGCTCAAATACCATGCTTTCAAAATAAAGCTACCAGAGCCAACTCGGGAATGGCATGATTGCATCAAATTTCCCAACATTCTTCATAGTCATCAAAAGTTTCATATCTAATATATCACACGCTGCTTCCTGACTCACAATGTCATCTTTGCCACCTTGTTAAACTCTCTGTTTCATCCCCTATGAAAGGTGCTTTCTCCAGCTGAACATCTCTTCAATAAGTATGAGATGTCTCTTCCAGTAGGTGATCCAAAACATATTGCTCCCCCTCTAAAAACCTACCATTGTATATTTATCTTGCAAGAAAATGCTTTCTTTTTTTTATATCTTACTTTCCTTCACATCTAACTTAATAAAGTTTGGAACACTTTCAGTTTCCGTTTTGGAATCCTTTTCACCACAAAAATAACGAATTTACATTTACTCATCCATTATTCATAGCTACTATACAATGCAGTTTTCTTCATAGCTCTTTGGGCTCAAATGAAGTGGTTTGGTTTGCTGACCCAAGCTGTACAGATGAGCAAAAAGACTGAGTGATTTCACATTTCATAGACATGCTAAACAATTGTGAAATCATTAGTAAATGACAAAATATTGTTGCGTCAGCG
>NW_013672240.1:13508-21910 GCF_000517525.1 Limulus polyphemus
GTTGTGTCGCTAAAATTCTTCGGAAAGAATATTAACGGAAAATTAACTAACGAACGGAGACGTAACAATACTAATACAACGAAGAATAAATCTATGATATATTCGTATACCACTTTAAGATGATTCTAGCAATGAAAGGGTTATCTTACAGCGATAAGTTAAGTTGTCTTAACTTATTTTATTCTAAGATACGATAAGTAAAAGGTGTTCTTAATAAAATTTACAATATCATCAGAGGAATCGATCATTTTAAGGCCTCTGATTTATTTGTGCTTTTTTTTTATATATAAATAACAGAAGTGGAAGACACAAGTTTAAAATTTTGAAGAAAAAAAAAGAGACTTCAGTTAAGACGGTTTTATTTTTTCTGACAGGACGACTGACTTTTAGAATGAGATGACGTTGGCAGTAGTGAAGGCAAACTCTTAACAAGAAGCCCCCAGTAGCACAGCGGTATGTCTGCGGACTTAGAACGGTAGAAACTGGGTTTCGATACCCGTGGTGAACAGAGCACAGATAGCCCATTGTGTAGCTTTGTGCTTAACTTCAAAAACAAACAAACTTTACAAGAGTTTAAGAGGGCAATCGACGATTTTCTAAAAAGTAAAGGTCAGTTTAAATTTTTGTTTTTCGAAGGGGTGGGTGTGCAAATACAGCCTTGAAGGACAAATTGTCCTGTATTTTTTATTTTATTTTTGGTCCATGGGTTATGTCATAAAATAAATAACGAAAGCATAATGTAGCGAGTTTCTAATAAGATATTATAAATGCAATGTACACTATAAATGAAAAGCGGGTACGTGCTGTTACACAATTTAAAATATCTACGTGGTTCTACGACATAAAACTAAAACTAGGCTTAATAACAATAATAAAAGAACAAAAAAATTGAGAAGAGTGCTAAACGTTTTTAACTTCAAATATGAATAGTATATATATTTTTATTTCAGTTTTGTTTAAAATTCAGAACAGGTAGCGCATGGAGCCAAGATGGAGAACAATATTCGGATGAAGTTGAATAATTGTTGATATTGTGGATAAATTGTTTTGAATCTGTCTGAAGTATTTACAATTTGATTTTGAAACAGATATTGTGAAATGGTTTAACATTTTGGTCCAGTAGTTTATATCGTTAAAGCATTTGCGTTTACCGGTCCGAGGCTTCACAAACGGGAAGCTGGTAGTAGAAACAATTTGAATTTTTTAATGATGTTGCCAGGAATTGGTATATTTGGGACTGGAAAAATTGTCCATTTATTAGTTCCATGTTTCCGTAGGCGAGGATTTCGGGTTGAAGCGATTTGGGGTCGTACACAAGAAGATGCAGAGAAAGTAGCTGAGCAACTGGACATACCATTTTGTACAAATAAGATTGATGATGTTTTATTACGTAAGGATGTGGACTTAGTGTTTATTGTATGTTCTCCCCACCTGCATTCTCAGATTGCAGTAAAAGCACTTGGGATTGGGAAACATGTCTTATGTGATAAGCCTGCAGGCCTTTGTCAGAATGAAGTATTGAAAATGGTTCAAGCTGCTCAATATTATCCTTCACTCATATCTATTTTATGTCATGGTCTTAGATTTTTACCAGTATTTATTCAGATGAAAAAAGCTATTGATGACGGATACGTTGGTGATATCACTGTATGTGATGTCCGTGTTCATTGTGGTAGTTTTGTACATGAACATTATAATTGGATGTGTGAAGAAGTCATGGGTGGTGGTATTTTATCAAACATGGGAAGCCACATAATAGACATAATATCATATTTAACAAAGAAAAGAGCAATAAAAGTACATGGAATGATCCAGACATTCACCAAAACTGATGGATGCATACATGGCATTAGAAACATCAGTAGTGATGACTTTTGTACTTTCCAGCTAGAATTAGAAGGAGGAGCTTGTTCTACTGTAACTTTAAATAACCATCTTCCAGGCCAATTCAATCAAGAAGTTCTGGTATGTGGTTCAGAAGGACATCTTGCTGTTAGAGGAGGTGATCTGTATGGTCAGAGAAAGAGTTCTTTCAAGGAAGATGTACTTTTTCTTGATGTTGAAGATCTAAAACAGTCATATAGGAACTTCAAAGTTTCTACATCATCTTCAGTATTGACAGAGACTTGTGATGTATTTAACACCAATAATTGTAATATTATTTTTCCAAAAATATACTTGAAAGGGTTTGACAAGTTAGTAAGTGCTCTTAGGGAAGCTTTTATACTAGCACAGGAAAAACAGTGCTGGGTAAAAGAATCTGTTGCCATGGCTGCAACATTTGAAGATGGTCAATATGTTCAAGCTGTCATTGATGCTCTCAAAAAGTCATCCAAGAACAAGGAATGGGTAAAGGTTGATATCTTTAGACAAGATATAGCAGACTCGTTTATTCCAAAACGTAAAAGGCAAAACACAACATTGTCACTAAAACCATAAGAACCATCAAATGTTGTAGCTATGGCCATTCAATATTTAAAATATTAACAAGTTTACATGTATGTATGTGCTTCCAAAGTTTATGGTTATTATATATTAAAGTCTTCACTCTGCTATGATAAAATTAAAACTGGAATCTTTTTTTGTAGGTACACTTGTTTGACCTTTTATTTATTTTGTGTCCTGAAACTTATGATTTGTACCTCATACAGCTTGATTTAAGAAACCAACCTAAGAAATCAGAACATTACAGGTTCAGTGAAATGTTTAAATCTTTTGTATTAAAACAAAGAACTAGGAATGCTTTGATTTATTTGTCAAAGACATAGGATCAAAAACTGAAATATGTGTTTCATGTCTAATAGTTAAAGAACAAAATAAACTAGTTTGAGAAATCAAGGTTGATGTCCTACTAGGAATAAGTAGTGGCCATAAATAGTAAAGTTAGGTCTAAGCTAACAGTTGTCAGGTTTGAAAATAGTAGTTTTTCAGGATTCCTTCTTTTCATACTGTTAATACCTGAAATAGCTTTACATCAATAATTTTTATGTGTGTGCTAGCATAGATTTCTTGAAGTTTAGATAGTTTAGTCATAAAATAGTTACTTTTGGAATAATTTAATTCATATTTTAGAATTATATTTTTTGGGGTATTGGCTGAGTAAACCATACAGGTATATGTATTGCTCTTTTTTTGTTTTATGTGAGCTCTATGTTATTGTTTTTTTATTTCCAGTTCAAACACAAAATATTCAACAAAAAGGAGAATATCTGTGACATGCATGTAAAAGTTGAATGTAATATGCAGAATTGTTATGGAGTAGTCACTGTTTATTTATGTGTACCTTTTTTCAGTTGCTGTTAATGATATGCTTTAGGCCATTCTTATTAAACATAACCTACAGACAACAAAGGACCATTTGGCTCTTCAATGCTATTCTTGGACACACCCTTTCAGGAAATCATCAATTTTCTGCTAGCCTCCCCTACTTAATATCTTAGTTTGAGTTCCAGTTAGTTATGTACTGTTTTAAAGTCTGATTTATTTGACAATACCCCTAAAGAAAAATTATAATATATATATAATATGCATGCTTCTCTGTTGCTGGACTTCTTATCGATAGCGTATGTGTAATGTATATTTACATGTTTGGCATTGTAGTCTTGGAAACATTCTGCTGTCTTGGTATTTTACCTATTTGCTGGCTTTTTTATCCTGCTTCAAAGTTTACACATAAAACTGAAAATTTCTCTTATATAACACGGAGGTGTATGCACATGTATATCATGCACTTGCAAAACACTTTCATTGAGAAATACTTAATATGTTGACTGTATAAGTAGGATCATCAGAAAACGTGAATCAGCAAGATGACAGAAGATCATTCAGTCCAATGAAGTTATACATTTATACTCAAAAACAATCAATCAAAGTAACCATGAAGCCTCATAATTATATATGGAAACATAACACTTTTGAAACTGTGAAAAAACATACTTTTGTGCTTTATAAGAGAAACATTAACAATTGTTATGTTAGAGTGTACAAGCAGCCCTAAAATTTAAAAATCTGTACTATTTCCTTTCATCTTGGGATGTTCATGTGATAATGTGTTGAATTTGTCTTGGTATAAATAACTGAAGATTTTGTGAATGTGGATTGAAAAAGAAATCATTTGAATTTTTATAATAAAATTTCAGAAAATGATCAGATCAGCATCTCCAGACAAATAGTAACTAATTTAGTTCTACCAGGTGAAATCTATAGCCTTGTTGTAAGCATGTTTTAATCATCTTGCTTATTACCAACAGTAACAAGCAGTTTATTTGAAAACATGTTATTGCAATTATATGAGTGTCAATCACCATGTTGAATTGAAAGTTTGTGCTTTCTGATCATACTTTTGTGAAATATCTAAATATACCCCTAAATTTTCACATAAGTAAATGTTAAAAAAAATTTTAAACTATAAATCTAGTGTGGCCTAAAACATAAAACAAACAGTATTAATGGGTGTATTTATACATTTCTGCTTTTTGTGGTTTACACATAATGTTAAATCTAAATTTGACAAAGCAAGCAATTTAAAAGTTGGGGCATTCCCTCAAACATTAATTTCAAGGTTTCCTCACTACATGTTTAGAAAGTTTTTTTTAGTTTTGGGAATGGAATCCTTATACAAGAAGGTTTTAAAGACTAGACCCTTATTATGTATATAACCTACATTGCTACATCATTGACATGAGACTGGTTTGTGCAAAATTTAGTTTTAAAATTTTTTTATACAAAACTTCATTTCAGGTATAGCAATTTAATATTTTCACAAAGCACATCTTGCATATATTTTTTATCTGTTGCACTTTTCTCATTGTATAAGCTAATCTATGTAAATGTATACATTTCACTATTTGGTTTATTGATTTTAAAATAATTATTTAAGATATGTTACTAAATCAAAATTCATATTTTAAATGTTTTGTAACATTAGTGAATCCTTTTCTTTTTAAGTTCTCAAAGTACATTTTTTACATTTGTATAGCAAAAGTTTTTGACAGCTTGTAATTTAGTAATATATATTTCTTGTTTGTTTATACAGTAAAGTTTTTTTATGGAGTATGAGTAGTAAAACACCTTAGCCTATCACTTTTGATATTTTTAAGCATTGAGAAATATTTATGAAAGGAGCAGACTCATAATATTTCATGTTTTACCCCTTTTATATTTTGGTGGTTAATATGGAAATGTTATCAATAGGTATTTCAGTTTTGCCTTGCTTTAACTGTAAAGAGGTCCAAGCTTTATATATGCCACATGCAGAATTAGTTATATTATCAGAGGTTCTGGCTATTCATTGTTTAAAATTTTATTCAATATTTTTCATATAACATAACAGTGTTTTGGGACAACATGTGACCTATTGGTCCATCTTGGCTTTTCCATCCTCTAAACTAAGTTAAAATAACTAAAAAAACAAAATAATCTTAAAGCCAGCCCTTATCATTCATATACTTATCAAGCTTTTTCTTAAACTCACTTAAATTTACTGCCTCTACAACATCCGAGGCAACCCATTCGAAAGGCCAGAAAAATGAAACTGTCTTAGCTGAAGATGACTCCTACCTTGCCAAAATTTATATTTGTGCCCCCTATTCTTACTTTTAAATATGAGAAAAGAAGATGCATCAACATTATCAATTCCCTTTACAATCTTAAACACCTCAATCAGATCCCTCCTAACTCTTCTTTTTTCATGAGAAAACAATTTGAGATATTTCAGCCTCTCCATAGATGACAACCCCTCCATTCCAGGCACCATTCTAGTAACCTTTCTCTGAATCCTTTCCAAGAATTCAATGTCTTTTTCTAAGGTAAGGAGCCTAAGACTGAACACAATATTCCAAATGTGGCCTAACCATTGACCTGTACAATTAAATTATAACCTCTTTAAAACTTGTATTCAATATTTCTATAGATACAACCTAAAATCCTATTTGCCCTACCACTAGCAACAGCACATTGCTTGGATGGCTTTACAGGCTTGTTGACTATTACACCAAGATCCCTTTCCTTCATAACACTGCTAAGGTTATTCCCATCCAAATTATACTTATAATTCAAATTATGATAACCCATATGCAATATCGTGCATTTATTATAATTAAAACCCATCTGCCATTTATTTGCCCAACTCACTAAATGATTTAAATCCTTTTGTAAATCAGTAACATCCTGTTCACAGTTAGCGACACCCAAGACCCTAATATAATCTGAAAATTTAAAAAAATTATTGACCATTCCTTCATCTATATCATTGATGTAAATCAAAAAGAGCAAAGGTCCTAAGACTGAGCCCTGAGGTACCCGACTTGTGATATTAATCCAGTTTCACTGAACTCCATTTGTAACAACCCTCTGCTTTCTTCCATCCAGCCACTCTTCTATTCAACTTGTTAACTTATCCCCCACACCTATAGAGATAATTTTTTTACAAGCCTTTTATGTGGCACCTTGTTAAATGCTTTCTGAAATTCCAGATACACCAAATCTACACCCTTACCTTCATTTACATAAGCAGTAACTACTTCAAAGAATGTTAAAAGATTTGTTGGGCAACATTTTCCCTTAGTGAAACCATTTAACTATCCAATAAAATTTTAAACTTTGTTAAATGACTTTGCAAAGCATCTTTTAACAGACTTTCCAAAACTTTTCCCACAACTGATGTAAGACTATAATTACTGGGGCAATTTTTATCACCTCCCTTGAAAAGAGGAATTACATTAGCTAATTTCCAATCCACTATTCAAGGACTGACAAAAAATAGTAGTAAATGGCTCACATATCCAATCTTCAACCTCCTTCAAAACCCTTTGGGAAATATTATCTGGCCCAGAAGCCTTGTCATTTTGTAAAATTCCCAATTTTTTCTTAACCACTTCAGAATTAACGCAGTCATCCTGTTTGATCTCATTTCCATTTATCAATTGTTCAAGATGTGGAATACTACTTAAATCTTCATTAATAAAAACTGAAGAAAAAGCAAAATTTTATAACCCAGCCATCTCATAATCATCAGATACTAGCCTTCCTTTATCATCCCTCAAGTATCCTACCTCATCTTGAGATTTTGTTTATCCTTAATGTATATAAAGAAATCCTTACTGTTAATTTTTACATTTTCACACAACCTTTTCTCATACATCCTTTTTGATGTACTAATTTCCTGTTTCACCAACTTTCTTGATCTTCTATAATCTTATAAATCTCCTGTCATACTAATCAATTAAAATTTCTTAAATTTATGATGCTTTTCTCTAATTTTATCTCCTAAACTCTTTGTGAGCCAACCTGGTTTTTTATTTGCAGCTACCCTTTTCTTTAAGAAACATGTTTACCTTGAATTTTTAAAACTTTTCCACATCTTATCAGTGTCTTCAAATAACTCAGCTGCCCAATTCATAACAGATAATTCTTGAATTCTTTTTTGAAATTTGTAACCAAAATATTATTCCTTATCTCCACATGCAGCAAAACATCGAACCTAAAAAAGCAATGATCACTTGCACCCAGATGTTCCCCAATTTCCACTCTCTCGATCATTTCTATATTTGAAGTTAACAATAAATCTAAAATACCATTATTTCTTGTAGGTTCCTTGACTAATTGGTGAAAAAACACATTCAGAACACTTTCGAAAAACCTTTCTCCCTTGTGGTTTCTCTCTAGAATTTCCCAATCTATATGCCTGAATTTTGAATCACCCATAATTATGGCTTCATTATATCTGAAATCTTATTCTCATTTTAAAATTTGTCATCAATTTCATCAATATCATTTGGTGGTCTGTAACAAATTCTCACTAAAAGCCCTAATGGAAACCTAAATGGATTCAATCCCCTTGCTATTATCTTTGATATCCTCAACATCAACAGGATATAACTCGCATTTTACATATAAAGCCAGTCCTCCCTCACTCTTTCATACTCTATTCCTATTAAATAGCCTGTAACCCTGTATTTCAAAGAAATTTCTGTCATCAAAATCATCTATGTTTAACCATGTTTCAGTTTTTCCCATTATATCAAAATCCTCCATTCCTACCAGTACTCTAAGGTCATCTATTTTATTTCTTGTACTTCTAGCATTACAATAGTAACAATCAAGCCTATCCTTATAGCTACTTCTATACTCATTTCCTCTACTAAACATTCCCCTATATCTTATTTTTCTTGCATTTAGTTTATCCTGGCCTTCACCACTGTCTAGAACTAGTTTAAAATTTCCCTTACAGCTGAGTTAATATCTCTTGCAAACAAGCCAGCCCCAACCCTATTTAAATGTAAACCATACATTCCAAAAAGCTTCTTTCTCCCATTAAACTGATCCCACAAGTCCAACTAGCCAATCTACTCATCCTTACATGTTAACCGAAGTATAGAATTCAGCCCTAGGGACCTACTTAT